>NW_019944905.1:28865-39069 GCF_002910315.2 Salvelinus sp. IW2-2015
CAGAGACATGTAGCTGGTATCCTGACATGGACCCAACACAGTGACACTGCAGAGACATGTAGCTGGTATCCTGATATGGACCCAAAACAGAGACATGTAGCTGGTATCCTGACATGGACCCAAAACAGTGACACTGCAGAGACATGTAGCTGTATCCTGATATGGACCCAACAGTGACATGACAGAGACAATGTAGCTGGGTATCCTGATATGGACCCAAAACAGACATGTAGCTGGTATCCTGACATGGACCCAACAGTGGACACTGCAGAGACATGTAGCTGTTATCCTGATATGGACCCAAAACAGTGCATGTAGCTGGTATCCTGACATTGGACCCAACAGTGACACTGCAGAGACATGTAGCTGGTATCCTGATATGGACCCAAAAACAGAGACATGTAGCTGGTATCCTGAACATTAGGACCCAAACAGTGACACTGCAGAGACATGTAGCTGGTATCCTGATATGGACCAAAACAGAGACATGTAGCTGTATCCTGACATGGACCCAAAACAGTGACACTGCAGAGACATGTAGCTGGTATCCTGATATGGACCCAACAGTGACACTGCAGAGACATGTAGCTGGTATCCTGATATGGACCCAAAACAGAGACATGTAGCTGGTATCCTGACATGGACCCAACAGTGACACTGCAGAGACATGAGCTGGTATCCTGATATGGACCCAAAACAGAGACATGTAGCTGTGTATCCTGAACATGGACCCAAAACAGTGACACTGCAGAGACATGTAGCTGGTATCCTGAATGGACCCAACAGTGACACTGCAGAGACATGTAGCTGGTATCCTTGATATGGACCCAAAACAAGAAGACATGTAGCTGGTGTCCTGATATGGACCCAACACAGTGACACTGCAGAGACATGTAGCTGGTATCCTGACATGGACCCAAAACAGTGACATGTAGCTGGTGTCCTGATATGGACCCAAAACAGTGACACTGCAGAGACATGTAGCTGGTATCCTGACATGGACCCAAAACAGTGACACTGCAGAGACAGCAGGTGTACAGCCCAAACAGATATAATATTTGACTATAACAATAATGTCAAACCTTACATTTATATAGGATCATGTCTCTATTATCTAAATAAACGTCAAATAAAAAATAAAATGAATTATGGTTATACTTTTGCGTCTTGACCTCCGGGATCAGGTTGTTAGCCATGTTGGTGTAACCGTCATTCAACAGCTGGCTGAACATCAGCCGGTAACGGTGCTGGCGGTCCTGAAGTGTCGGTTTGGGACCAAACATCTCGGCTCAGGTTTCAATGGGACGATTACAACTTGGCTACAATGGATCAAAACATGGTCAGCATTAGTTGCTATCAATAATGTTTTAATTATCGACTTCTATAGCTAGTTAAACCATCCACAACGCCATAAATTGGTTATCTAAGCTAGCTAATTTACCAATGGAACCTACAATGCGAGATAGCTAAACTTAGTTATTAACTAGCTACAACAAAACAATKACTTTAACGTACAAACACAAATCATAGGTCGGGAAAAGTATCATGCAAACGGTGAACAAACACCTTATGTTTGCAAAATAACTTGAACCGACCGAGTTTAGGGAACTAAAATCAAATACTTTCTGTTCAAATAATGAATTAACTTTAATTGAATGGCTATCCCAAAAGCAACGGCGGCACCAAACGTACGCTMATGTACAACAGGAATATCAAACTAAATGAAACTGTCGCTTCACATCCTGCAAAATACCTTGTTTAAAATGCCGCTTCGTTCCAGCGCATGCGCTGACACGTCACTTGCGTTATGACTCATATCTGTGCGTCGTTACGTAACGGAGCTTGTTGACGAGTTTCAACATGGCGAAGGGCATCAAGTCCACTTCTAACAACTAAACAATAGTAGAATACTATGGCTGGAGTTGACGAGGCAGTTCTCATCGGACTGTGTGATGGGGCAATCGATTCAAAGCGTTATCCGATGTCTTACTTGACGAACAAAATTGGCGACCWACCGGACAAGCTTCCAGTGATATCATGGCAACATCCACGCTGTGGTCTATGCAGCGTGGTCATGGCCCATGTGGTGCAGGTGTACTGCCCCCTAGCGGCGTCTCCCTACCACCGCACCCTGAATGTGTTCGCCTGCCCKGGGCCACAGTGCAGCGGACAACCASAGAGCTGGAGGGTTCTGCGTTCTCAGTGTCTGGAATCAGAGGTCAGAACCAACCCTGTGATCCAACCTCCAGGCCACGCCCCAGTTAAAGAGGTTCCCATGACAACCACATACTGGTGTGATGGGACTGATGACTGGGGTGAGGAAGGGGACAAGCAGGAGGGGGGAGATGGATGGGACAAGGCCCAGAACCAAGCTCATATGGGGGGAGAGGATCCTGAGATCCTCTTACTCACCGGGACCTCCTCTGAGCTGGATGTGAGTGGCAAGCTTCAGGGACTCAGTCTGGAAGGAGGAGAAAAGGTGTTGGAGGAGGAAGGGGAGGTCCCGGGTAACATCCCTACCTACAGACCTTTCTACATCAGTGTGGTGGATGAGACTGACCTGGGTGGTCAGTCAGACCTGGAGCACGCTGAGACTTTGCTGAGGGAGTACGAGCAAAGAGAGGGAGTAGGGAAGATCGGGAGCTCTGAGGGAGGAGGAGGGGAGGAGAGGTACGAGAAGGACAACCCCAGACATGGAGACGCAGTGTTCTCTCGCTTCATGAAGAGGATCTCTGTGTGTCCGGAGCAGGTGTTACGGTACAGCTGGCACGGGTCTCCTCTCTTCTTGTCTGACCCCCCCTCGGACCCGCCTTGGATTAAACCCGGCTGCTGTCACTGTGGAGGAATCCGGGTGTTTGAGTTCCAGCTGATGCCTGCTCTGGTCAGCCTGCTACAGAGGACAGACCCTGGGTCAAGGTCGTCGGTAGAGATGGGGGATGTAGAGATGAATACGGGGCTGGAGTTTGGTACTGTGATGGTGTTTACTTGTAGAAACAGCTGTTGGTCGGCAGGTTCAACCTCGCCTGTGGAAGAGGTCATCTATCTACAGGCAGATCCAGACCAGAATCTCTTCAAATAACCTGTGGAAGAGGTCATCTATCTACAGGCAGATCCAGACCAGAATCTCTTCAAATAACCTGTGGAAGAGGTCATCTATCTACAGGCAGATCCAGACCAGAATCTCTTCAAATAACTGACACACGTTTACATACACAGTTTTTTTATGCGAGTAAAGTGATCATTTTTTCCCGTTAAGACATGGTGGGATGTTTTTGTGTCAAATTAAATATGCTAGAAATACCTTTTTTTAATGCGCAAATATTGGTATAATAACAAAGTGAAGTTGGGAGTCGTGATGATATGTGTGTGGATTCTCCCACCACGACTCGGGGAAAGCATTTATTAGGCTACAGATTAAATAAATTATGGGGTTGGTGAAAGGACACAGTGATGAACTTGATGCTCCTTTCCAATAAATATCAAGGGTCTGATTCTGATGACATGATGATTAATGTTTATATAGRCCTTCTACACCTGCATTGCTTGCTGTTTGGGGTTTTAGGCTGGGTTTCWGTACAGCACTTTGAGACATCAGCTGATGTAAGAAGGGCTTTATAAATACATTTGATTTGATTTGATGACTGCTGTTTGACAAATAAAAATATTATCCATTATAATCTCATCATGTAGAGTAGCCTACCTGCACTGAGCRGTTGGCTAGAGAGCAGGTGCCAAGATCAGAGTAGGCCCATGTGCTATTTAACGCAACAGTTTTTGTGATAAAAACTATCAGTAGAGTGTAAAATGCGTTGGAAACACATTGAACTTTACATTTTGATTCGGTATATGAAATTMCTCTGCCATTTCCTGGTTGCAGAAAATTKTACTAGTTWGTCTKATTTCAGTTRGTGACAAGCAAGTATAGTGTYGAGAATCATTGTACCATCTAAACCACTGTGAAATATATTTCCCATAACCCAAAATATTGTATTTTCAGCTATCTGAAGCTGGTGTACAAAACCGAAAGTAAAAGACGCAAAAATGAAACTTAGGTATGTGAAGCATAGAAATAACACACATAGAACATATCTACCGCTTCTTAGACTGACTTCCAATGAGAGTGACAGATCTACAACTCACATTTCTATGAGAATTTGGTCTGGTCACCCAAAAAGTTACATATTGCAGCTTTAAGCGAAACATTTATTTTTTTGTGTTCWGTACGTCATCACGTTTGGATTTTTATCCGCACCAAGTCCGTTTGGCGGGAAAATGCACATATTTTCTTCATGCAGATTTTTGAATATTCACATGAACAATGTGGCCTATTGGATAGAATAACTTTGTAATGAAAGAATAAAGATGTTTTTTGTTTTGGAAAGAATAAATAATTCAGAAAGTAAAAAATTGTTTGCCAAAAGAGTCTTTRATTTTATAGTAGTATTTATCACTAGAGAAATAATGCATAAAATAAAGACAAACATTGAAAAATTAAAGAACCTGAGTAGAAACTGGAGAACATTCTCGTAATTCTTGTCACTACCTTGGCTAAAATATAGAGAAATTCTGTAATGAAACAATCCACAGGAGGGCGCTGACATCACAGCAGTGATGTAGAGATCTATAGTTACCATGGTGCCCTAATAGCAGCCTAAGCACAGAGCTCCTGTAAATTTGTACATATTTTGTTATTTTTTAGGTGTTTTTCATAGTTTTTTTAATCAGCTCTTTTTGTTTTTGATAACATTGAGTTTTTATTGCATATATCTGGTGTTTTAGAGCCACATATTTGCAGGTTGACTGGCAGGTTAACACTTTTTGGCTTGGCTAGCTAGCTTTTGTTTGAAAAAATGCATCTGGATACAGTACCATCTTTTTTGTTTCATCTGGCTGCCAATTCCAGATCTTTTGAGAACATCATTTAAGGAGTGGCCTGAAGCGAGATAAGAATGGGAGACAGAGGAATACAACAGTGCTGAGGCAGAGGGCTCATAGTGAGGACGACTGGCTACTATTCTGAACTGTGTGTGGTGAGCTTTCTGGAGCCCCGGGCGGCTGATCACCGATTTGGCAGAGTTTGATTTAACCCTCTACCAGATCGTCAGCAGACTCTATCGTCTACCATCCTCTGACCAGCTCTCTCCCCTCAAGCCATGAACTGARCCTCCATCCTCTGACCAGCTCTCTCCCCTCAAGCCATGAACTGACCCTCCATCCTCTGACCAGCTCTCTCCCCTCAAGCCATGAACTGACCCTCCATCCTCTGACCAGCTCTCTCCCCTCAAGCCATGAACTGACCCTCCATCCTCTGACCAGCTCTCTCCCCTCAAGCCCTGAACTGACCCTCTCTGTCTTCAGAGCAGCTTTCAAAGACTTGGCCTCTATTGGTTGACCTGTCATGACATATTGCTTGTTTGTTGTTTTGCTTTTGAGGTGCTATGAAAAGCGTTATAGAAGTATACTAAATGATTATTATTATTGTTGTTGTTGTACAGTCAACTGAGCTGTGTCGTCTACTGTACAATCTTCACCTTTCTGGCTTTGTTTGGGAATTTGTCTGAATGTAATGTAGCCTCTATGTGGGGAAATGAGAGCCTGATATGTGAGGACATATAGGGTGCATCTCAAATGGTACCCTGATTCCTATTCCCTATACATAGGGCACTACCTTTGATCAGAACCATATCCCTGGTGAAAAGTAGTGCACTATACAGGGAACATGATGCCAATTGGAATGTCATTCATAACACAGCCGGTCAGAGGAAACCTAAAGAGACATAACTCAGATAGCAGCCTCCCAGGACTCCACGGCCCTCCATCTGTCCATCCCTCAGCTGGGCTCCACAGAGACGATATTCTTCCTGACCCTTCACCTGACAGCCGGGCTGCAGCTCCACCAACAGCAGGCCCCACCAGGCCTTGTGGCACAAGCACCTGTGTCCTCACTGAGGCCGGGACTGTATGAAGCCCAGTGTCCTGGAGAAACAGCTAAGCTGCCACATCAGGGAGAGGCCCTGCCCCTGCACCACCTGCGGCATCTTCTTCAAGACCTTCAAGTGTCCAAGACACACAAAAGCGGCGCTCCTAGTGGCCGGGGACTTTAATGCAGGCAAACGTTGTTTTACCTAATTTCTAGCAGCATGTTACATGTGTAACCAGAGGAAGAAAACTCTAGACCACCTTTACTCCACACACAGAGATGCATACAAAGCTCTCCCTCGCCCTCCATTTGGTAAATATTACCATAATTCTATCCTCCTGATTTCAAGCAAATTCAGTCGTGGGTGAACAGGGAATACAGGAGGGGACTAAGTACACACACATGAGTGGCCCCAGTGTTAAAGATCAGCGTGGCAGACGTGTTGTTGCCTACTCTTATCACCTGGGGTCGGCCCATCAGGAAGTCCAGGATCCAGTTGCAGAGGGAGGTGTTTAGTCCCAGAGTCCTTAGCTTAGTGATGAGCATTGTAGGAACTATGGTGTTGAACGCTGAGCCGTAGTTGGTGAACAGCATTCTCACATAGGTGTTCCTCTTGTCCAGGTGAGAAAGGGCAGTGTGGAGTGCAATTGAGATTGCGTCATCTGTGGATCTGTTGGGCTGGTATGCGAATTGCAGTGGGTCTAGGGTGTCATGGAGGATGCTGTTGATGTGAGCCATMACCAGCCTTTCAAAGCACTTCATGACTACCGACGTAAGTTCCACAGGGCTGTAATCATTTAGGCAGGTTACCTTCACTTCCTTGGGCACAGGGACTATGGTGGTCTGCTTGAAACATGTTGGTATTACAGACTCTGTCAGGGAGAGGTTGAACATGTCAGTGAAGACACTTGCCAGTTGGTTAGCGCATGCTTTGAGTACACGTCCTGGTAATCCAACTGGCCCTGCGGCTTTGTGAATGTTTACCTGTTTAAAGGTTTTGTTCACATCGTCTACCGAGAGCGTTATCACACAGTCATTCAGAACAGCTGGTGCTCTCGTGCATGCTTCAGTGTTGCTTGCCTCGATGTGAGCATAACAGGCATTTAGCTCGTCTGGTAGGCTCGCGTCGCTGGGCAGCTCGCGTCTGGGTTTCCCTTTGTAGTCCATAATAGTTTGTAAGCTCTGTCACATCCGACAAGCGTCAGAGCCGGTGTAGCAGGATTCAATCTTAATCATGTGTTGACGCTTTGCATGTTTGATTATTTGTCTGAGGGATTAGCGGGATTTCTTATAAGTGTCCGGATTAGTCTCCCGCTCCTTGAAAGTGGCAGCTCTGGCCTTTAGCTCGATGCGGATGTTGCTTGTAATCAATGGCTTCTGGTTATGATATGTACGTACAGTCACTGTGGGGAGGATGTCATCAATGCACTTATTGATGAAGCCGATGACTGAAGTGGTGTATTCCTCAATGCCATTGGATGAATCGCGGAACATTTTCCAGTCTGTGCTAGCAAAACATGTATCTAGTCCTTGGTCTGGACCCCACAACCACAGCCCTGGGTATGAACAACATGTATCTAGTCCTGGGTCTGGACCCCACAACCACAGCCTGGGTATGAACAACATAGGATCTATCCTGGGTCTGGACCCACAACCCAGACCTGGTTGAACGCACATGTTCTAGTCCTTGGTTCTGACCCACAACAACAAGGCCTTGGGTAATGCCACAACATGTATCTAGTCCTGGTCCTGGACCGCCACATATCCACAGCCTTTGGTCCAGGTTTCTGACCCACAACCACAGCCCCAGTTTGAGGTCTAGACAACAACAAAACTAAGGCCCTTGGGGTCCAGGCTGGACTCACAACCAACAGCCCTTGTTCGATCTGGGACCCGCACAAACAGACAGCCCTGGGTCGGACCACAATCATCAGCCCTGGTTGTAACCCACATACCACAGCCTGGTTGCTGGAACCCAACCATATCCCTGGCTGGACTACGACCCCAGTCTGGGTCTAACCCTACAACCTATCCCTGGGTCTGACCCTACAACATATCCTTGGGTCGGAACCATACCTGTGAACCTAACCACCCCTGGGTCTCGGACCTCACAACCATACCTCCTGGGTCTGGACCTACAACCATACTCCTGGGTCTGGACCCACAACTATCCTTGGGTCCTGGAACCTACACATACCTGGGTCTGGACCCTACAACCATATCTCTGGGTCCCGGTCTGGACCCCACAATCACAACCCTGGGTCTGGACCCTACAACCATATCCCTGGGTCTGGACCCTACAACCATATCCCTGGGTCTGGACCCTACAACCATATCCCTGGTTCTGGACCCTACAACCATATCCCTGGGTCCCGGTCTGGACCCCACAATCACAGCCCTGGGTCCCGGTATGGACCCCACAATCACAGCCCTGGGTCCAGGTCGGGACCCCTCAACGACAGCAGTCAGTGGCAGTCTAGTATTGAGATACAGGACCAGCCGAACACCTTCCACTCACAGCCTGATCAACCAAACCTTCACACACACACCGACACAGCCCTCACAAGCACCCTGTCCTGTCTTTGGCATCATTTAAAAGTGAAGACTATTATTTTAGCAAATCAATTGTCRGTAATTATAATTACGTGATTAAACTAATCATGTAAATGTAATTAACTAGAAAGTCTGGGCACCAAGGAAAATCTTCAGAATACAAAATTATAATTTTGCTAATATAACTCTTCAGATATTTTAATATCTGATCAATTAGTCTTCTAATTAATGAATTATTCTTTACCTCACGTTAGTCTCATTCCAAACGTCGTAAATTGTTGGTTATCTGCACGAACCCAGTCTTCACTATGAATCATCCAAACATCAATTGTCTTAATCATTTATTTATTAACTAACTAAATAATCACAGAAATGCATCAACAAACAAACCGTAGATATGAAGGTCTAAGCCGATATGACGGCTTGGTAGACAAAGGGAAGTGGGTGTGGACTGAGAACAGGCGGGAAAGACAAAAAGGATTCACTACACAGTTGATCATTATATTAATTGAAATGCTAATCCTTTGCACATGAACGCTCACTCATTCGGAAATAATTGCAATCAATATATTTACGCTCAGTGTGTCGTCGTGATCTCTGTTGTGATCTCTGTTGGAATCGTCAGTCTGCGGAGAGTCAATTCATCAGCGTCTCTCTGCTTCCATGAAGATCAAAGTCTTTCGAGGTTAGGATGGATACTTCAGAGTACCAGAAATGTTCTCATAGAATAGATTTTTCGGCGGTTGTCAGTATTCACAATCCCAGGTTGACATAATTTCTAGTTGCAGACTAGTAATTAGTATCTAAGAGTTGCTCTTATTCTGTCGGGCTCGTGTTAATGGGATTTATCTGTTAATTGAATGATTAGAATATTCCACCCTGAAACATATAATTGTATGGAATTGATTAGAATGTATAAAATCATAATCAATAAATGTATAGTCCTAGTCAGAATTGGGCTAATGTTTATGTTTATGTCTTTATGGTATTTTAAACACAGACTGTCTGAGCTCGGTGCCGACCTCACTAGAGATTTGGGAGAGAACGGGGAGTACGTCTGAAGGACAAGGTCAATAATCTCTGGCGGCTGGGTAGTGAGACAGTATGTGCGTAGGATACATACACACACACAGAAGGTATGTGCGTAGGATATCTACTGTTTGTGTGGAAGTATGTGCGTAGGATACCTTCTGTGTGTGTGTATGTATGTGCGTAGGATARKTWCTGTTTGTGTGMAWGTATGTGCGTAGGATACCTTCTGTGTGTGTGTATGTATGTGCGTAGGATARCTACTGTTTGTGTGGAAGTATGTGCGTAGGATACCTTCTGTGTGTGTGTATGTATGTGCGTAGGATATCTACTGTTTGTGTGGACACAGAGAGAGTATTATATCCATTGATCTTACAATCGCTCGGTAATTGGTCAGAGCTATTGATGATGTTATTATGCATGTTGGGGAGTTGGGATTCCGTTGACAGCTCGAGTAGCTCCAGAGTTTAACCATGCAGCGGTGAAATCGAGGTAACTACGTGAAGGCCTGAAGAGGATAGTTCCTCAGGAGGAGCGGTGTTGAATTCGTAACAATAGTATGAGGGGGGTGCTATGATGGCCAGATCATTGTCTGGTGCTCAATAGGGGCGAGGCCAAGGTTGGACTTAGTTCAACTTCAATGGGAATACAATTTCGGTCTCGGACATCTAAAGGTTAACATTTCACATTCAACATCAATGC
>NW_019944905.1:39094-40961 GCF_002910315.2 Salvelinus sp. IW2-2015
AGGTCATGTGGCGTAGGTACCTACTGTTTTGTGGGAGTATGTGTGTAGGATACCTACTTTGTTGTGGAAGTATGTGTGTAGGATACTACTGTTTGTGTGGAAGTGATGTGCGTAGGATACCTACTGTTTGTGGGGAAGAATGTGTGTAGGATACCTACTGTTTGTGTGGAAGTATGTGTGTAGGATACCTACTTGTTTGTGTGTAGGTAACTGTTGTGTGGTGTGTAGGTACTACTGTTTGTTGGAGTATGTGCGTAGGATACTTACTGTTTGTGTGGAAGTATGTTGTGTAGGATACTACTGTTTGTGTGGAGTATGTGTGTAGGATACTACTGTTTGTGTGGAAGTATGTGTGTAGGATACTACTGTTTGTGTTGAAGTATGTGCGTGTGATACCTACTGTTTGTGTGGAAGTATGTGTGTTAGTACTACGGTTTGTGTGGATAGTATGTGTGGTAGGATACTCTACTGTTTGTGATGGAAGTATGTGTGTAGGATACTACTGTTTGTGTTGGAGTAGTGTGTGTGGATACTTCCTACTTGTGGTGTGGAAGTATGTGTGTAGACGACTACTGTTTTGTGGAGTATGTGTGTGGATACCTACTGTTTGTGTGGAAGTATGTGCGTAGGATACCTACTGATTTGTGTAACAGGGAATGTAAACATTGAAGCTATAATATTTTTTGTGCTTATATGGCAACATTTCTGGGATCTTGTATTTCAGCTCATAAACATGGGACCAAGCTTGTTACATGTTTGCGTTATTATTTTTGTTTTAGTGTTTTCACTACAGTGCATGCTGAAGTATTCAGACCCTTAGACATTTCCACAGTTTGTTACGTTTACAGCCTAATCTCTTAAAATTGGAAAATAATTATATCTTGATCAATCTACACACCTACCAATGACAAAGCACGCATATTACATCATTTCACAAATAGTTTCATCTTTACTCATTCATTTTATACAAGAATTAGATGCAAACCCCATAATTGAGAAATGTACACATTCAGAGGTATAGTAATGGGTGTTTCCTGTCCTCTCTGAGGTCACCAAATGAAACATACTCGTCATACCGTCCCTTAAGTGTCCACCTTCTCACAAGTGAACATTTTGTATCAAATTCCCATTTTAGGGATTTAGGAGTTTGCCATGTGAAATAATTTGCTCTCTCTATGTGTCTCTCTTTCTGCATGGTCAGGGGAGGAGAGAGTCTACGACCTGAGATAACAGAACCTGGGTGAGATAGAAAGAGAGGGGGATGCCACGATCTATACCCGGAAAGGGCCACGTCATGACAACCCACACAGATCAACACCACACACACAAAAACATACACTCGAGAGCTCAACCCCTCACACACACCCACACAGCCAGACAGCTTACACACCAACCGTGGGCTCAGGAGCACAGTCTCAGTCCAGGAGCACAGTTTCAGTCTCAGTGCAAGACCAGAAGAGTCTTGAGGAGAGAATCTCCAAGCTGATCTCAGAGAATGACGCTGTGGTGGAGGACAAACACCTGGACACGAAGGAAGACCATCATGTTCAAACAGGGCAGCATCGACCTGCCCATGCCCTAAACCTACAAAGACTCCTTCCACTTCGATATGAGTATCAGCAGCAGGCCTGCTACAGCCAGCAGTGAGCTGGCCTGCCGGAGAGGGGAAGAGGGTGGTGGCCATGGTCTGTATAGTTGGATCCCTACCTCCACCAGCCTGGAGCAGAATCATCACTAGCTCCCTGCCCTCCCCCATCTTCACCAGGGTCAGCACTAGCTCCCTAACCCCTCCCCCATCTTCACGAGGGTCATCACTAGCTCCCTGCCCTCCCCCATCTTCACGAGGGTCAGCACTAGCTCCCTGCCC
>NW_019944905.1:40986-52854 GCF_002910315.2 Salvelinus sp. IW2-2015
GGGGACTGTCTTGAGCTCGTTTGCCGACCTCACTAGAGATTTGGGAAGAGAACGGGAAGTACGTCTGAAGGACAGCGTCCAAATATCTCTGGCGGCTGGGTAGTGAAAGGACAGTATGGCGTAGGATAACATTACACACACACAGAAGGTTATGTGCCGTAGGATATTCTACAAGTGTTTGGTGTGGAAAAGTATGTGATGCGTAGGATACCTTCTATCCCTATTGTGGTATGTATGGCGTAGGAAATTATACTGTTCTGGTTGTGGAAGTATGTGCGAAAGGATTACCTTCTGGTGTGTGTATGTATGTTGCGTAGATATCTTACATGTTTGTGTGGAGGGAGTATGTGCGGATTAGGATACCTTCTTGTGTGTGTGTGTATGTCATCGGATGCACGATTAGGATACCTTCTACAGCTGTTTGTGTGTATGTATAGTCGTAGGATTACCTTCTGTATGGATTGTAGTATGTATTTTTCGGTAGATTACCTTCGACTGTTTTGTGTTTGTTGGTTTTATTGTATGTTGCGTAGGAATACTCTGTTTGTGTGGGAAGTTATGAACATGTGCCGCACAGCCTATTTATCAACAATACTGGATGTTCCTTTGGCAGAATATCTTGACTTTAGGAACGTTCCTCTGAAATAAACTTAGCTAAACCTTTTGTAAAATCCCCACTGTGTCATAGCTCTGATGATACATTTGACTAATTTATTATTTATCCATTGATCTTATCAATCCTCGCCGGAATTGGTCAGAGCTATTGATTTGATTGTTATTATCATTGCGCGATTGGAAATTCTTCTTGAACAGCTCGATAGTCTCAGAGTTTAACCATCAGCTGATCGAGGTACCGTGCGCCTGAAGAGGATTTCCTCAGGGGAGGGGGTTTTATTCGTAACAATAGATGCAGGGGGTTCTATTGATGCCAATCATGCTGTGCTCACGGGGGCGGGCCAATGACTTAGTTTCAAACTTTAAAGGGAAATACAATTCTCTTCACATTTAAAGGTTTAACATACATTACATCATTATCACAAATTAGTCTTCATCTTTACTCATTCATTTTATACAAGAATAGATGCAAACCCATAATTGAGGAAATGTACACATTCAGAGGTTATAGTAATTGGCGGTGTTTCCTGTCCTCTCTGAAGCGCTCACCAAATGAAACATACTCGTCATACCGTCCCTTAAGTGTCCACCTTCTCCCACAAGTGAAACATTTTGTATCAAATTCCCATTTTAAGGGATTAGGAGTTTTGCCATGTGAAATAATTTGCTCTCTCTATGTGTTCTCTCTTTCTGCATGCGTCAGGAGGAGAGAGTCTACGGACCTGAGATAACAGAACCTGGGTTGAGATAGAAAGGAGAGGGGATGCCACGATACCTATACCCGGAAAAGGGGCCACGTCATGACAACCCAACACCAGATCAACACCACACACACAAAAACATACACTCGAGAGCTCAACCCTCACACACACCCACACAGCCAGACAGCTTACACACCAACCGTGGCTCAGGCAGCACAGTCTCAGTCCAGGAGCACGAGTTTCAGTCTCAGTGCAAGACCAGAAGAGTCTTGAGGAGAGAAATCTCCAGCTGCATCTCAGAGAATGACGCTTGGGGAGAACAAACACCTGGACCACGAAGGAAGACAATCATGTTTCAAAACACGAGCAGGCATCGACCTGCCCATGCCCTAAACCTACAAAGACTCCTCCACTTCGAATGAGTATCCAGCAGCAGGCCTGCTACAGCCAAGCAGTGCATCTGGCCTGCGAGAGGGGAAGAGGGTGGTGGCCATGGTCTTTATAGTTGGATCCCTACTCCACCAGCCTGGAAGGCAGGAATCATCAACTAGCTCCCTAGCCCTCCCCCATCTATCACCAGGGTCAGCACTTAGCTCCCTAACCCCTCCCCCACTCTTCACGAGGGTCATTCACTAGCTCCCTGCCCTCCCCATCTTCTACGAGGGTCAGCACTAAGCTCCCTGCCCTCCCGCCATCTTCACCAGGGTCAGCACTAAGCTCCCTAAACCCCTCCCCCATCTTCACCAGGTCAGCACTAGCTTCCCTGCCCTCCCCCAGTCTTTCACCAAGGTCAGCACTAGCTCCCTGCCCCCTCCCCATCTTCACCAGGGTTCAGCACAGCTCCCTAACCCTCCCCATCTTCACCAGGGTCAGCACTAGCTCCCTACCCCCTCCCCCCATCTTCACCAGGGTAGGCACTAGCTCCCTACCCCCTCCCCCATCTTCACCAGGTCAGCACTAGCTCCCTGCCCCCTCCCCCATCTTCACAGGGTCAGCACTAGCCTCCCTTTGCCCCCCTCCCCCATCTTCACCAGGGTAGGCCTAGCTCCCTCCTGCCCCCTCCCCCATCTTCACCAGGTCAGCACTAGCTCCCTGCCCCCTCCCACCAATCTTCACCAGGCGTTCAGCACTAAGCCTTCCCTGCCCACCTCCCCCCTCCCCATCTTCACCAGGGGTCAGCACTAGCTCCCTGCCCCCTCCCCCATCTTCACCAGGGTCAGCACTAGCTCCCTAACCCCTCCCCAGTCTTCACCAGGGTCAGCCACTAGCTCCCTTGCCCCCTCCCCCATCTTCCCAGGGTCCAGCACTAGCTCCCTGCCCCTCCCCCATTTCACCAGGTCAGCACTAACTCCCTGCCCTCCCCACTCTCCACCAGGGTCATCACTGAGCATGGTCTAAGGACTCAGGTCCTCAGACGAGAGAAGAGAGAATTAGAGAGTAGGCATTTCTCTATATTCACACAGTGACACCGAAAAGACAGGAGAAGTACTCCAGGATATAACAGACTGACCCTACCCCCCAACACATGAACTACTGCAGCACATAAATCTGGAGCTGAGACAGGAGGGTCAGGAGGACACTGTGGCCCCATCCATGAATCCCCGGACAGGGACCAAACAGGCAGGATATACACCTTCAACCCACTTTGCCAAAGTCCACAGCCCCGACACCACTAGAGGGCTTATCTTTTCAACCATCAACTTACCATCTAGAGACAAGCCGAGTATAGCCCACAAAAGAATCTCCGCCACGGCACAACCCAAGGGGGCGCCAAACCAGACAGCGAAGATCACGTCAGCTGACTCAACCCACTCAAGTGACGCACCACTCCTAGGGAGGCATGAAAGAGCATCCAGTAAGCCAGTGACTCAGCCCCTGTAATGGGTTAAGAGGCAGAGCATTCCCAGTGGAGAAGAGGGGAACCGGCCAGGCAGAGACAGCAAAGGCGTGTCTCGTCAGTGGAATACCGGAAAGTAGAGATTGCAGTAGTTAACCTAGAAGTAACAAAACATGGATACATTTTTCTGCATCATTTTGGACAGAAGGTTTCTGTATTAACAGCTCACAGCAGTACCACCTCGTATTAACATCAAGTTACCACCTCGTATTAACAGCAAACGGTACCACCTTCGTATTAACAGCAGGTACCACCTCGATTAAACAGGGTACATCGATTACACGACACCTCGTATAACAGCAGGTACCACCTCGTATTAACAGCAGGTTACCACCTCGTATTAACAGCAGGTACCACCTCGTATTAACACAGGTACCACCTCGTATTAAACAGTACACGTAGTTAAATACCACCTCGATTAACAGCAAGTACACACTCGTATTAACAGCAGGTACCACTCGTATAACAGCAGTTACCACCTCGTCATTAACATCAGTACCACCTCGTTTAACACAGGTACCACCCTGCGTATTAACATCAGGTAACCACTCGTATTAAATTCAGTACCACCTCTTATTAACAGCAGGTACCACTCGTATATTAACAAGCAGTTACCACCTGTATTAACAGACAGTACCACCTCGTTATTAACATCAGGACCACCTCGTATTAACATACACCGTATAACAGTCACACACCTCTCGTATTAACATACCACCGTTAACTCAGTACCCTCGTATTAACAGCAGGTACCACCTCGTATTACATTCATTTACACCTCGTATCTTAACAGCAGGTACCACCTCGTAATTAACAGCAGGGTACCACCCTGTATTAACAAGGGGGCAGAATACCACCTCGTCATTACAAAGCAGGTACCACCTCGTATTAACAGCAGGTACCCACTCGTATTAACAGCCTCACAGCAGGTACAAAGCCTCGGAGTGTAGAACATCAGGTACCACCTCGTTTAACAGCAGGTAACCACCTCGTAATAAACAGCAGGGTACCACCTCGTATTAACTACAGTTAACCACCTCATATTAACAGCAGGTACCACCTCGTATTAACATTCAGGTTACCACCTCGTATTAACATCAGGTACCACCTACATTTAACATCAGTACCACCTCGTATTAACATCAGGTACCACCTCGTATTAACACGTACACCACGTAAGTACCACCTCGTATTAACATCAGGTACCACTCGTTTAACATCAGGGTACCCACCTCGTATTACATCAGGTACCACCTCGTATTAACATCAAGTTACCACCTCGTATTAACTCAGGTACCACCTCGTTAACATTCAGTTACCACCTCGTCATTAACATCAGGTACCACCTCGTATAACATCAGGGTACCAACCCTCGTAATTAACAGCAGGTTACCACCCTCGTATTAAACAGCAGGTACCACCTCGTATTAACATCATGGTACCACCTCGTATTTAACACCTCACAGCAGGTACCACCTCGTATTAACATCAGCGTACCCACCTCGTATTAACAGCAGGTACACCTCGTATTAACATCAGGTACCACCTCGGTATTAACATCATAACACCTCGTGCATTACAGCAGTACCACCCTCGTATTAACATCAGGTCCACCTCGTATTAACCATCAGTACCACTCGTATTAACATCAGCCTTTAAAAACTGCCTTTAAAAAAAAACATATATTTTTTTCACCTTTATTTAACCAGGTAGGCCAGTTGAGAACAAGTTCTCATTTACAACTGCGACCTGGCCAAGATAAAGCAAAGCAGTCGCGACACAAACAACAACACAGAGTTACACAATGGAAAAACAAACATACAATCAATAATACAGTAGAAAAGGGTCTATATACACTGTGTGGCAAATGTAGTAAGACTGGGAGGTAGGCAATAAATAGGCCGTTGTGGCGAAGTAATTACAATATAGCAGATTAACACTGGAGTGATTGATGTGCAGATGATGATGTGCAGTTAGAGATACTGGTGTGCAAAAGAGCAGAACAAGTAAATTAAAACAATATTGGGATGAGGTAGGTAGTTGGGTGGGCTATTTAAAGATGGCTATGTACAGCTGCAGCGATCGTAAGCTGCTCTGACAGCTGATGCTTGAAGTTAGTGAGGAGATTTTAGTCTCCAACTTCATTGATTTTTGCAATTCGTTCCAGTCATTTCAGCAGAGAAACTGCTGACATTTGGCGACATTTTTTTAACTAGTCAAGTCAGTTAAGAACAAATTCTTATTTACAATGACGGCCTAGACAGTGGGTTAACTACCCTGTTCAGGGCAGAACAACAGATTTTACCTTGTCAGCTCGGGGATTCGATCTAGCAACCTCTTCAGTTACTAGCCCAACGCTCTAACCACTAGCTACCTGCGTCACTACACTCTAACCACTAGGCTACCTGCCGTCACTACACTCTAACCACTAGGCTACCTGCCGTCACTACACTCTAACCACTAGGCTACTGCCGTCATACACTCTAACCACTAGGCTACCTGCCGCTACATCAGTGGTCACTGACCACAGTGGTCTGTGGAATAATGTTATTTTGTCTCCACAAGGTGCAGTAGTGTTTCACAGTTCCTTTCAGATCCCCTCTAGATGTTGTCAGAGGTTTCAACTGCTGCTACAGACAGACAGACAGTCACTTCCTTTAAGACAGTCAGTTCTACCGTCATATCCTTTAAGACAGTCAGTTCTACTTCACATCCTTTAAGGACAGTCAGTTCTACTGTCACATCCTTTAAGACAGTCAGGTTCTACTGTCACTTCCTTTAAGACAGCCAGGTTCTACTGTCACATCCTTTAAGACAGTCGTATACTTTCACTTCCTTTAAGACAGTTCAGTCTACTGTCACTCCTTTAAGACAGTCAGTTCTACTGTCACTTCCTTTAGACAGTCAGTTCTACTGTCACTTCCCTTAAGACAGTCAGTTCTACTGTCACTTCCTTTAAGACAGTCAGTTCTACTGTCACATCCTTTAGACAGTCAGGTCTACTGTCACTTCCTTTAAGAAAGTCAGGTCTACTGTCACTTCCTTTAAGACAGTCAGTTCTACTGTCACTTCCTTTAAGACAGTCAGTTCTACTGTCCACTTCCTTTAAGACAGTCAGTTCTACTGGTCACTTCCTTTAAGACAGTCAGTTCTACTATCACTTCCTTTAAGACAGTCAGTTCTACTGTCACTTCCTTTAAAGACAGTCAGTTCTACTGTCACTTCCTTTAAGACAGTCAGGTCTACTGTCACTTCCTTTAAGACAGTCAGTCTACTGTCACTTCCCTTAAGACAGTCAGTCTACTGTCACTTCCTTAAGCAGTCAGGTCTACTGTCACATCCTTTAAGGACAGTCAGTTCTACTGTCACTTCCTTTAAGACAGTCAGTTCTACTGTCAAATCCTTTAAGACAGTCAGTTCTACTGTCACATCCTTTAAGACAGTCAGTTCTACTGTCAAATCCTTTAAGACATCAGTTCTACTTCACATCCTTTAAGACAGTCAGTTCTACTGTCAATCCTTTAAGACAGTCAGGTCTACTGTCACTTTCCTTAAGACAGTCAGGTCTACTGTCACTTCCTTTAAGACAGTCAGGTCACTGTCACTTCCTTTAAGACAGTCAGTTCTTTACTGTCACATCCTTTTAAAGACAGTCAGTTCTTACTGTCACTTCCTTTAAGACAGTCAGTTCTACTGTCACTTCCCTTAAGACAGTCAGTTCTACTGTCACTTCCCTTAAGACAGTCAGGTTCACTTGTCACATCCTTTAAGACAGTCAGTTCTTACTGTCACTTCCTTTAAGACAGTCAGGTCTACTGTCACTTCCTTTAAGAAAGTCAGGTCTACTGTCACTTCCTTTAAGACAGTCAGTTCTACTGTCACTTCCCTTAAGACAGTCAGTTCTACTGTCACTTCCCTTAAGACAGTCAGTTCTACTGTCACTTTCCCTTAAGACAGTCAGGTCTACTGTCACTTCCTTTAAGACAGTCAGGTCTACTGTCACATCCTTTTAAGACAGTCAGTTCTACTGTCACTTCCTTTAAGACAGTCAGGTCTACTGTCACATCTTTTAGACAGTCAGTTCTACTGTCACTTCCCTTTAAGACAGTCAGGTCTACTGTCACTTCCTTTAAGACAGTCAGGTCTACTGTCACATCCCTTTAAGACAGTCAGTTCTACTGTCACTTCCTTTAAGACAGTCAGTTCTACTGTCACATCCTTTAAGACAGTCAGGTCTACTGTCACTTCCTTTTAAGACAGTCAGTTCTACTGTCACTTCCTTTAAGACAGTCAGTTCTACTGTCACTTCCTTTAAGACAGTCAGTTCTGTCACTTCCTTTAAGACAGTCAGTTCTACTGTCAACTTCCTTAGACAGTCAGGTCTACTTTCACATCCTTTAAGACAGTCAGTTCTGTCACTTCCTTTAAGACAGTCAGGTCTACTGCACTTCCTTTAAGACAGTCAGGTCTACTGTCACATCCTTAAGACAGTCAGTTCTGTCACTTCCTTTAAGGACAGTCAGGTCTACTGTCACTTCCTTTAAGACAGTCAGGTCTACTGTCACATCCTTTAAGACAGTCATCTACTGATCACTTCCTTTAAGACAGTCAGTTCTACTGTCACTTCCTTTAAGACAGTCAGTTCTACTGTCACTTCCTTTAAGACAGTCAGTTGTTCTGTCACTTCCTTTAAGACAGTCAGTTCTTACTGTCACTTCCTTTAAGACAGTTCAGTTCTTTACTGTCACTTCCTTTAAGACAGTCAGTTCTACTGTCACTTCCTTTAAGACAGTCAGTTCTACTGTCACTTCCTTTAAGACAGTCAGTTCTACTGTCAAATCCTTTAAGACAGTCAGTTCTACTGTCACATCCTTTAAGACAGTCAGTTCTACTGTCAAATCCTTTAAGCCAGTCAGTTCTACTGTCACAAATGGCACCTTAGTCCCTATGTAGTTGACCAAGCCCTGGTCAAAAGTAATGCACTATATAGCAAATAGAGTGCTATTTGTGACACAGACAGGGAACTTGGGCCTTCACAGTCAGGTTAACCTCTGACCCGTAGTGGAGCAGGGCTTTGTGGGAGGTGATACCTCAGGGTTAATCCTAGGAGAGGACGTTTAGTTTGAAATCTGATCCTCTGGCTTCATTGCACAGACAGGCTAAAAGAGCTTAGCGGGGAAAAACAAAGGCGGAAGAGTATGTTTCATGATCAACAACTCACGGTGTGATTGTAGGCATGTACAAACCCTTCAGAGTTTCTAGGTTCCCCTGACCTGGAATCTCGATCAAAAGCAGAACTCATTGTCTCCTGAAAGAATTCACAGCTGTTTGTATCACGGCTGTGTACATCCCCCTCACAAGTCGACACTCTGCCCTGGCCCTCAGGGGAAATACACAGGGACTTTGAACAAATTGGAAACAGCATATCCCAAGGCTTCATTCATTGTATATCAAGTGTAATATTGGGATGCAAACTCAAAAATGGAATACATTTCGACTCTATATGTGAAATAGGTATCTTCTGTCTTTAAGCCCATAACCGTGTCTGTGAGCTGTAGACTTTTGTTTCAAAGTAGATTTGGTAGAAGGTAGAAGATTTGTTTAAGACTACCAAGAAACACTCTTGTGTGAGCCTGATTTAGACCACTGAAGTAAAAAGGTTAAGAAACCAACACATCTCACTCGTGGGAGTAGTATATTGGATCATTGTTATTTGCCATTTCATCCTATAGATGCACCATTGAGAGCATTCTGTAGGGCAGCACAAATATTTAACCCCTTCATTTTGTTGGCACACAACTAGATCCATACTTCCATTCATTTGTATGGGTTACCTTTAGAACAGACCCATGACACTGGTGGGGATCCTAGAGCAAAACGGAGAACATTGTGTTCATGGGAGTCTCCCCTTTCCATAGGCGGTTAGAGAGGAGGTAGAGGAGGATAGAGAGGGGGTAGAGGGGGAAGAGAGGAGGTAGAAGGGGTTAGAGAGGAGGTAGAGGGGGAAGAGAGGAGGTAGAGGGGGTTAGAGAGAGGGTCCCCTCTACTTCCTTCTACGCCCACTCTATACCCCCTCCTCTCTACCTCTACCACCTCCCCTCTAACCTCCTCTCTCCCTCTCCTCCTCTCACCTCCTCTCTCTCCCCCTCTAACCCTCTCTAAACCCCCTCAATCTCCTCTCTAACCCCCTCTATCTCCTCTCCCATCCCCCTCTACCTCCTCTCTTTCCCTCTACCTCCTCTCTTCCTCCTCTACCTCCTCTCTTTCCTCTACCTCCTCTACCTCCTCTCTTCCTCCTCTCTACCTCCTCTACCTTCCTCTCTTCCTCCTCTACCTCCTCTACTCCTCTTCTTCCTCCTCTACCTCTCTCTACCTCCTCTCTTCCTCCTCTACCCTACTCTCTTTCCCCCTCTAACTCCTCTCTAACCCCCTCTACCTCCTCTCCCATCCCCCTCTACCTCCTCTCTACCTCCTCTACCTCCTCTCTCCTCCCTTACCTCCTCTCTTTCCCCTCTAACTCCTCTCTAACCCCCTCTACCTCCTACTCTTCTCCTCTACCTCCTCTCCATCCCCCTCTCCTCCTCTCTCTTCCTCTCTCTACCTCCTCTCTTCCTCCTCTACCTCCTCTCTAACTCCTCTCTAACCCCTCTACTCCTCTCCATCCCCACTTCTACCTCCTCTCTTCCTCCTCTACCTTCCTCTCGTCCTCCTCTACTCCTCTCTTTCCCCCTCTAAACCCCCTTCTATCTCCTCTCTAACCCCTCTACCTCCTCTCTTCCCCTCTAACCTCATCTCTTTCCCCTCTAACTCCTCTCTTTCCCCTCTAACTCCCTCTATCTCCTCTCCATCCCCCTCTACCCTCCTCTCTTCCTCCTCTACCTCCTCTCTCCTCCTCTACCTCCTCTCTTTCCCCTCTACCTCCTCTCTTTCCCCTCTACCTCCTCTCCTCCTCCTCTACCTCCTCTCCATCCCCCTTACTCCTCTCTTCTCTCTACCTCCTATCTTTCCCTTCTACCTCCTCTCTTCCCCTCTACCTCCTCTCTTCCCCCTCTATCTCCTCTCTTTTCCTCCTCCTCTTCTTCCCTCTACCTCCTCTCTTCCTCTACCTCCTCTCTTCCTCCTCTACCTCCTCTCTTTCCCCTCTAACTCCTCTCTAACCCCCTCTATCTCCTCTCTAACCCCCTCTACTCCTCTCCATCCCCTCTACCTCCTCTCTTTCCCTTACCTCCTCTCTCCTCCTCTACCTCCTCCCATCCCCCCTCTACCTCCTCTACCTCCTCTCTTTCCCTTCTACCTCCTCTCTTCCTCCTCTACCTCCTCTCTTCCCCCTCTATCTCCTCTCTTTCCTCCTCTACTCCTTTTCCCTCCTTCCTCTTTCCCCCTCTACCTCCTCTCTCCCCCTCTACCTCCTCTCTTCCCCCTCTACCTCCTCTCTTCCCCCTCTACCTCCTCTCCATCCCCCTCTACCTCCTCTCTTCTCTCTCACCTCCTCTCCTCCTCCTCTACCTCCTCTCTTCCCCCTCTACCTCCTCTCTTTTCCCCTCTACCTCCTCTCTTTCCCCTCTAACTCCTCTCTATCCCCCTCTATCTCCTCTCTAACCCCTCTACCGCCTCTCTTCCTCCTCTACCTCCTCTCTTCCCCCTCTACCTCCTCTCTAACCCCCTTTACCTCCTTCTCTTCCTCCTCTAACTCCTCTCTTCCCTCTCTTCCCCCTCTACCTCTTCTCTTCCTCCCAACTTCCCCACTAACCCCCTCTATCTCCTCTCTAACCCCCTCTACCTCGTCTCTTCCCCCTCTACCTCCTCTCTTTCCCTCTACCTCCTCTCTTCCTCCTCTACCTCCTCTCTTCCCCCTCTACCGCCTCTCTTCCTCCTCTACCTCCTTCTCTAACCCCCTCTACCTCCTCTCCATCCCCCTTTACCTCCTCTCTTCCTCCTCTACCTCCTCTACCTCCTCTCCATCCCCTCTACCTCCTACTCTTTCCCTCTACTCTCTCTCTTCCCCCTTCTCCTCCTCTCTAACCCCCTCTACTCCTCTCTTTCTCCTCTACCTCCTCTCTACCCCCTCTACCTCCTTCTCTCCCCCTCTACCGCCTTGCTTCTTCCTCTACCTCCTCTCTTCCCCTCTACCTCCTCTCTAACCCCCTTTACCTCCTCTCTTCCTCCTCTAACTCCTCTCTTCCCTCTCTTCCCCCTCTACCTCTTTCTTCCCCCCAACTTCCCCACTAACCCCCTCTACCTTCCTCTCTTCCCCCTCTACCTCCTCTCTTAACCCTTCTACTCCTCTCTTCCCCTCTACCCCCTCTCTATCCTCCTCTACCTCCTCTCTAACCCCCTCTACCTCCTCTCTTCCTCCTCTACCTCCTCTCTTCCTCCTCTATCTCCTCTCTTCCTCCTCTACCTCCTCTCTAACCCCCTCTACCTCCTCTCTGTCTCCTCTACCTCCTCTCTAACCCCCTCTACCTCCTCTCTTCCCCCTCTACCGCCTCGCTTCTTCCTCTACCTCCTCTCTTCCCCCTCTACCTCCTCTCTAACCCCCTTTACCTCCTCTCTTCCCCCTCTGCCACCTCTCTTCCCCTCTACCTCCTCTCTTCCCCCTCTACCTCCTCTCTAACCCCCTTTACCTCCTCTCTTTCCTCCTCTAACTCCTCTCTT
>NW_019944905.1:56957-57904 GCF_002910315.2 Salvelinus sp. IW2-2015
CACACACACACACACTGTTAAGTCTGTGTATATTCTGTCTCTTATACACATCTAGATGTGTATAAGAGACAGGTGTGTGTGTGTGTGTGTGTGTGTGTGTGCGTGCGTGCGCGCTATCCGGCAGAGTTCAAATGATTTTAGATGGCCTAGTTATTGCACAACATTAATGACAATGAAACATTTATAGAATGTGAATTATGGATGGAGTAGTGAACATTGGTTGGTTTTAATTGTCAATAAATCTGAGTTTTCATGGATGGTAAATTGGAGTTGGGACACCCTTGCTTTTCCCTTCAGAAGACATAGCTTCTTAACCTGTGAGTGCCAGTCTGTTTCTAGTCTCTTCTCAACTCCTTATGGAATTGATATGCCATGACTGGCGCCCATGCTGACAGCTTCTGGTTTTCACCTCAATTAGTTTTTTGGAAAACGTAGTGAACCGAGTGAGTGTTGGACAGCGAGCAGGAGAGCGGATGACTCCTGGGAAGTGAAACACTTAAACATACTCTCCCACTAGTGTTCAAGAGGTTGATGGCATTGGTTAGCCGTGAAGGTTTTCTCTATTCCATGATAAATTCCTTTAGGAGGCAGTACACAATGTGACTTTTTATTTGAGGGTATTTTCATACATATCTGTTTTACCGTTTTAGAAATGAAAGCACTTTGTGTCTAGTCTGGCCATTTGAAGAAGTCAGTATTTGGACAAATTCACTTAGTGTATTAAGTAGTTTAGTATTTGGTCCCATATTCCTTGCACAAAAAGCTTGTGACGGTACAAACTTGTTGGATGCATTTGCGGTTTGTTTTGTATTTTGGATGATCTTTTTGGCCAATAGGAAACTGAATGGTGAATAATGTCTTGCACCATGTTGGAGTTACTTTTATTGTAAGTAAGAGTATATATTTCTGAACACTGCTACATTCATGTGGGTGCTACCATGATTATG
>NW_019944906.1:0-16077 GCF_002910315.2 Salvelinus sp. IW2-2015
GGCCTGCATCTTGATCTCTGGTCGTCAGTAGATAAAGGGCCTATTCTGACTCTTGGCATGCTTCGTCAGTACGGATTTAAAGGGCCTCATCTGACCTCCTTGCCCCGCACCTTTTTCTGTTGCCCGGGTCAGTCTTAGACTTAAATTTTCTTTCTGATTCTTTCTAGTTTATTTTTTTCTCGTCTTCCTTGTCTTTCCTGTGTCCTCATCTGACCCTCTTTCTGGTTTTCTTTTTTTCTCTCTCTCGCGCCCGCCCCCGTCTCTCTTACGTTCGGTCGTCAGTTATGCGATTCAAAAAGTGGCTTCATCTGATCTCTGGTCTAGGTAGATAAAGGGCCTGCATCTGACTCTGGTCATTCAGTAGTATAAAGGGCCCTCATCTGATCTTCTGGGTCAGTAGATAAGGGCCCCATCTTGCTCTTGGGTCAGTAACAAAGGGCTCTCAATGCCCACAATCCCAAATAAGTATCCACTTTTACATTAATTAATTTATAATAATTTATCTGAATGTATTGAATGTGCTCAATTATTAATTAAACTAATGTCTATTATTATATAGTAAAGGTCACTTAGTTTAAATTAACTTCTTCGGATCGGTGTGTCCCTTCCTCGGTACGGTTGATGCTACGTAGGGCCTAACTTGTGTATAGTGCATGTTATGGTTGTCAAGTAACAAGAACATCTTCCCAGGTACATAGACATCATTCTGATTATGTGGGCAGAAATAAGCTTAAATTCTTGTATCTAACTGTGCACTGTTTTTAATTTACAGTAGCCTTTTATTACTAGTGAAGAATAGTTGTCGCTGAGATAGTTGTTATTAGCTGTCTAGACCTTATAGTAGTTGTACAACAAAACTTTCAAATTATTATATCTATTGTTATTTTAATTCAGACAGTAGTTTCCATTTTTTATTATTAACTTATATCTTACTTTAATATATCTATTGGTTATTTGTCTTATCAGACAGTAGTTTTCCATTTTTTATATTAATTATTATTGAATATTAGTCATTGTTATTTTTTTATCAGACGTAGTTCTCATATTATTATTATTACTAAGTATTGTTGTTTTTTATTTGTTTCCTATTTTTACTTGACACTGAAAATGAGATGGTATAGGGAAATGAAATTAAAGCGTGTTAGAGTCTTTGTGTATGTTGTGTGTGTTTGTGTGTGTTGGTGTGTGTGTGTGTGTGTGTGTTGTGTTGCGTGCCGTGCTCGTGCGTACGTGCGTCCGTGCTGCGTGCGTGTGCGTGCGTCGTGGTGTTGTGTGTGTGTGTGTGGTGTTTGTAGTTTTGTGTGTGTGTGTGTGTGCGTGGCGTGTGTGTGTGCGTGCGTGCCTGCGTGTGTGCGTGTGTTGTGTGTGCGTTGCGGTGTGCGTGTTCCTCACTTCTCTATGGCAGAGCGTGTGGTCCAGAGATGGAGTATCTGTAGTAGGAACCTCAGGAAGTTCCGGAATGAGTCAAAGATACGGCCAGTTGCAGCAAACAGATACTGCTTGTTAGCTGTGAACGCCTCTTTGTCACCTTCTGCTGCTAGGGCACCTGTGCCCGGATGCCCAGGATGGTAGGAACGCTGTCTGTCACTCAGCTGGTCCTCTGGTACGGCTCATAGAAACTGGATGGCCGCTCCCATACACCTGGAGATAAGTAACACACAACACACACACACACACACACACACACACACACCACACACACACACAAACACACACACACACAACCACACCACACACACACACACACACACACACACACACACACACACACCACACACACACACACACACACACACACAACAGTAAGTAACATATCCGCAAATCCCCAAGAATTTGTTTCTTAACCTACTTGCCTAGTTAAATAAAGTTAAAATAAAATCAAATCAAAGATCTGTCTGTGTGTGTGTGTGTCAGAGGAGGCTAGTGGGAAGAGCTTTAGGAGGACGGTTTCTATTTTAATGCTGGAATGGAAATGTATCAAAATCACATCACGCATGTGTAACCACGTTCCAGCCATTACAATGAGCTCTTCCCCCTATAGCTTATCCTACCAGCCTCCTCTGTGTTGCTTTGTACCCACTTGTCTCCAGAGCCCCAGTCAGCCACAAAGGTAGAGAAGAACAGGCAGGGTGGTTTGTGTGGAGCTGGCCAGAACTCAAAGCTAGCGCCCATGGGCAGACAGAACAGAGGAACAGACTCGGCAGAGGGAAAAGACTCATCGTCCTCCTCTGGGTACCCGACACAACAGACTAGAGAGAGAAATCAGTCAATATTCTGTCCTATTACACTGTCTAATATTCTGTCTATTACACTGTCTGTCTAATATTCTGTCCTATTTACCTGTCTAATATTCTGTCCTATTACACTGTTCTAACATTCTGTCCTATTACACTGCCCTTGTTCAATATTCTGTCCTATTACACTGTCTAATATTCTGTCCTATTACACTGTCTGTCTAACTATTCTGTCCTATTACACTGGTCTGTCTAATATTCTGTCCTATTACACTGTCTGTCTAATATTCTGTCCTATTACACTGTCGAATATTATTCCTATTACACTGTCTGTTCAATATTCTGTTTCCTATTATCACTGTCTAATATTTCTGTCCTATTACCACTGTCTAATAGTTTCTGTCCTTATTCACACTGTTCTGTCTAATATGCTGTCCTTATTATCACTCTGTCGTGTCTAAGTATTCTGTCCTATATACACTGTCCCGTTTAATATTCTTGTCCTATTACCACTGTCTAACATTATGTCCTATTTACACTGTCTAATATTCTGTCCTATACAGTGTCTTAACTACTTACTTCTGTCTGTCTAATATTCTGTCCTATTACACTGCTCTTGTTCCAGTTTATTCTGTTTCCTATTACATATCTGTTCTGTTCATATTCTGTCCTCATTACACTGTCTGTTCAATATTCTGCCTATTACAGGTCTAATACACTGTACTGTCTAATATTCCATTATGTCCTATTACAACGGGTTCTAATATTCTTTCCTATTACACTGTTTCTAATATTCCTTCCTATTACACTGTCGTGTTCCTTTTAATATTTGTCCTATTACACTGTCTGTTCAATATTATTCTGTCCTATTACACTGTCTTCAATATTCTGTACCTTATTACACTGTTCTAATATTCTGTCCTATTACACTGTCTTATTACATTACATATTTCTTCTATTAACTGCACCTGTTCTGTTCAATATTTCTGTCCTATTACACTGTGTTCTAATATTCTGTGTTCCTCTATTTTTACACTGTCTTACTATTCTTATGTCCTACTAGTTACACTGTCTATTCAATATTCTGTCCTATTACACTGTCTAATATTCTGTCCTATTACACTGTCCGTGTCAACATTTCGCGGTCCTATTATCACTGTCTGTCTAATATTCTTTCCTATTACACTGTTCTAATGATTCTTTTCCTATTACACTGTCTTAATATTCTGTCCTATTACACTGTCGTCAATATTCTGTCCTATTACACTGTTCAATATTCTGTCCATATTACACTGTTCTAACATTCTGTCCTATTACACTGGTCTTCTATATCTTCTGTCTCTATTACACTGTCTGTCAATATTCTGTCCTATTACACTGTTCTGTTCTAACTTAATTTCTGTCCTATTACACTGTCCTTCAATATATTCTGTCCTATTACAATTCTGTCTAATATTCTGTCCTATTACACTGTCTAATTTATTTCTGTCCTATTACCAGCTGTTCTGTTCAATAATCTTGTCTTACAGTTACACTTTCTGTCTATATATTCTGTTTTTTTTCCTATTACCACTGTCTTGTCATATATTTCTTCCTATTACACTGTCCTAATATTCTGTCCTTATTACACTGTCTCAATATTCTTTGCTATTACACGGTTAATATTCTGTCCTATTACACTGTCTGTTCAATATCTTCATTACACTGTTTGCTCCTAATTACACTGTTGCTCAATATTCTGTCCTATTACCACTGTGTTCTGTATCAAATATTCTAGTCCTATTACTACTGTCCTAATATTCTGTCCAGTATTTACTACTGTCTAATCTTATTCTTGTCCTATAGTTACATCTGTCTAATATTCATTTTTCCTATTTACTCGGTACTGTCTGTCTCAAGTTATGTTCTGATTCTATACACTGTCTGTCTTTTTATTCGTCCCGCTCTTATACACTGTCTGCTTCATATACTTCTGTCCAATTACACGGCGGTCTCTAATATTCTGTCCTATTACACTGTCTAATATTCTGTCCTATTACACTGTCCAATATTCTGTCCTATAACACTGTTCAATATTCTGTCCTATTACACTGTCTGTTCAATAGAGAATCCAAGTACTTTACCTGCGTTGTATGCGATTGTGTTGGTTTTAGCCAGTGACTTCTTGTAACACAGGTACACTGAGGATCCCCACTGATATGGACAAACAGACAAACACAACATGTGATTAAAACAGGTAAAGACAATGCATTATAAACTCAGCAATAAAGGAAACCTCCCTTTTTCAGGACCCTGTCTTTCAAAGATAATTCGTAAAAATCCAAATAACTTCACAGATCTTCATTGTAAAAGGTTTAAACACTGTTTCCCATGCTTGTTCAATGAACCATAAACAATTAATGAACATGCACCTGTGGAACGGTCGTTAAGACACTAACAGCTTACAGACGGTAGGCAATTAAGGTCACAGTTATGAAAACTTAGGACACTAAAGAGGCCTTTCTACTGACTCTGAAAAACACCAAGAGAAAGATGCCCAGCGTCCCTGCTCATCTGCGTGAACGTGCTTTAGGCATGCTGATTCAGAATGGCCCATAGGGCAGGAGCCAATGTTCTGTTTCTGTAGCGTGAGACAGCTTGTTGCACAAGTACAGTGGCTTGCGAAAGTATTCACCTGCATTTTTCCTATTTTGTTGCCTTTCAACCTGGAATTAAAATAGATTTTTTGGGGGAGTTTGTATCATTTGATTTACACAACATGTCTACCACTTTGAAGATGCAAAATATTTTGTATTGTGAAACAACCAAGAAATAAGACTCCAAAAACCCGGAAAACTTGAGCGTGAATAACTATTCACCCCCCCAAAGTCGATACTTTGTAGAGCCACCTTTTGCAGCAATTACAGCTGCAAGTATCTTGGGGTATGTCTCTATAAGCTTGGCACATCTAGCCACTGGGATTTATGCCCATTCTTCAAGGCAAAGCTGCCCCAGCTCCTTCAAGTTGGATGGGTTCCACTGGTGTACAGCAATCTTTAAGTCATACCACAGATTGTCAATTGGATTGAGGTCTGGGCTTTGACTAGGCCATTCCAATACATTTAAATGTTTCCCATTAAACCACTCAAGTGTTGCTTTAGCAGTATGCTTAGGGTCATTGTCTTGCTGGAAGGTGAACCTCCGTCCCAGTCTCAAATCTCTGGAAGACTGAAACAGGTTTCCCTCAAGAATTTCCCTGTATTTAGCGCCATCCATCATTCCTTCAATTCTGATCTGTTTCCCAGTCCCTGCCGATGAAAAACATCCCCACAGCATGATGCTGCCACCACCATGCTTCACTGTGGGGATGGTGTTCTCGGGGTGATGAGAGGTGTTGGGTTTGCGCCAGACAGCGTTTTCCTTGATGGCCAAAAACTTCAAATTTAGTCTCATCTGACCAGATTACCTTCTGCCATATGTTTGGGGAGTCTCCCACATGCCTGTTGGCAAAAACCAAACGTACTCTTTCTTTAAGTGATGGCTTTTTCTGGCCACCCTTCCGTAAAGCCCAGCTCTGTGTAGTGTATGGCTTAAAGTGGTCCTATGGACAGATACTCCAATCTCTGCTGTGGAGATTTGCAGCTCTTTCAGGGTTAGTGTCATGTTTGCTCCCGCTCTTCCCTTCCCCTGGCGCTTGAGGGCGCCAGATTACCCTGCATCACACGCTCCTGCCATCCATCACCCACACCTGCCTTCTCTCGTCACTCGCATCAGCGTTAATGGACTCACCTGGACTCACTTATTACATGTTAATTTCCTCCCCTATATTTGTCTGTTCCCTTGCTCTGTTCCCTGCTGCTGCTTTGATTGTTTCTTGTCTAAGTWTTTGTTTGCTGACGCTGTGCTTGTCTCGTTATATGTCCGTCATTTATTAAATGTTACTCCCCGTACCTGCTTCGTCTCTCCAGCGTCATTTTGCGTGACAGAATTGCAAGCAGTCCCATCATACGAAGCATCGGGGAGTACTGGCGTTCTGGTTGAATGGTGGCAGCGGTTCGGGGTCGCCACCAATGGAACCGGGGATGCCTAGCCAGCTTATCGGGCTTTCGCGCCCTAGCAGGCTCGAGAGGTTTCCTTGCCCTGGTTGACTCGGATGGCGCTCATCCCACTTCGGCCTCAGCTGGATCGTCAGTTTTTGCTTGCCCAGCCGGTCCAGGAGTTTTTTGTTGTTGTTTGTCTTGTGTTTTGTTGGTGACGTTGGTGGATTCCGCTGCCGATGGAACCGGGGTGCCTAAGTTAGCCCTTCAGGCTTTCACGCCCTGGCTGGCTCGAGAGGTTTTCCTGGCTCGGCGGTTTCCCATCCCACGTCACACTCCACTGGATCATCGGGCTCCCCTTCAGCGGGATCGACAGGCGTTTTGCCTCAGCCGGATCGTCAGGCTCCTATGCCTGAGCCGGCTCGCCAGGCTCCCACGCTCCTGCCGGTTCGTCGGGCTTTCACGCCCCAACTGGCTTGCCCTGCGCCCATGTCTCGGCCGGTTTGCCCAGGTGGGACGCCGGGTGGCGTCCCAAGAGGGAGGGGTACTGTCATGTTTGCTCCGCTCTTCCCTTCCCCTGGCGCTTGAGGGCGCCAGATTACCCTGCATCACACGCTCCTGCCATCCATCACCACCACCTGCCTTCTCTCGTCACTCGCATCAGCGTTAATGGACTCACTGGACCACTTATTACATGTTAATTTCCTCCCTATATTTGTCTGTTCCCTTGCTCTGTTCCCTGCTGCTGCTTTGATTGTTTCTTGTCTAAGTTTTTGTTTGCTGACGCTGTGCTTGTCTCGTTATATGTCCGTCATTTATTAAATGTTATCCCCGTACCTGCTTCGTCTCTCCAGCGTCATTTTGCGTGACAGTTAGCTTTGGTCTCTTTGTTGCTTCTCCACAATTTTTTCCCTGACCTGATGGAAGAGCTCCTTGATCTTCCATCAGGAATAGCTCCAGTCCGCCTGGCCTTGCGCTATTCCAGTTTCAGCTGTTCTGCTGCGGTTATGGAACCGCCACCTGTCCCAGACCTGCTATTTTCAACTCTTAATGATCGGCTATGAAAAGCCAACTGATATTTATTCCTGATTATTATTTGACCATGCTTGTCATTTATGAACATTTTGAAAATCTTGGCTCTCTCTAATTCTCTCTTTCTTTCTCTCTCTCGGAGGACCTGAGCCCTAGGACCATACGTCAGGACTACGGCATGATGACTCCTTGCTGTCCCCAGTCCACCTGGCCTTGCTGCTATTCCAGTTTCAACTGTTCTGCCTGCGGTTATGGAACCGCCACCTGTCCCAGACCTGCTATTTTCAACTCTTAATGATCGGCTATGAAAAGCGAACTGAAAATTATTCATGATTATTATTTGACCATGCTTGTCACTTATGAATATTTTGAACATCTTGGCATAGTTCTGTTATAATCTCCACCCGGCACAGCCAGAAGAGGACTGGCCACCCCTCATAGCTGGTTCCTCTCTAGGTTTCTTCCTAGGTTTTGGCCTTTCTAGGGAGTTTTTCCTAGCCACCGTGCTTCTACACCTGCATTGCTTGCTGTTTGGGGTTTTAGGCTGGGTTTCTGTACAGCACTTCGAGATATTAGCTGATGTACGAAGGGCTATATAAAATAAACTTGATTGATTGATTGATCTTCATAGTGCCGCTTGCTTGGTGGTGTTGCAGACTCGGCCTTTCAGAACAGGTGTATACATACTGAGATCACGAGATAGATCATGTGACACTTAGATTGCACACAGGTGGACTTTATTTAACCAACGTTAACTGTCCATGATATATGAGACAACTTACACATGGTCACGTTCATATAAAGTGGCATTGTTTACATCGTTACCTAGCAACCCCTTAACCCTACTACTTTTACAACTACTAGTCTTAGCACTTGTAACTCGTCGTGGATGATTTTAAAGTGACTTTTGATTTGTTTAATCCACTACGTTTAATGAATTGTACCAACAAGAAAAGGAGAGGTGGAAGATATGAAAGAAATTAAACAAGAAGAGCAAATGGACCAGCAACCTGAGTCTAGTGTTAACATTATAGATGGACCAGCAACCTGAGTCTAGTGTTAACATTATAGACACGGACCAGCAACCTGAGTCTAGTGTTAACATTATAGATGGACGCAGCAACCTGAGTCTAGTGTTAACATTATAGACACGACCAGCAACCTGAGTCTAGTGTTAACATTATAGACACGGACCAGCAACCTGAGTCTAGTGTTAACATTATAGACACGGCCAGCAACCTGAGTCTAGTGTTAACATTTAGACACGGACCAGCAACCTGGTCTAGTGTTAACATTATAGACACGGACCAAGCAACCTGAGTTAGTGTTAACATTATAGACACGGACCAGCAACCTGAGTCTAGTGTTAACATTATACGATGGACCAGTAACCTGAGTCTAGTGTTAACATTATAGACATGGACCAGTAACCTGAGCTAGTGTTAACATTATAGATGGACCAGCAACCTGAGTCTAGTGTTAACATTATAGACACGGACCAGCAACCTGAGTCTAGTGTTAACATTATAGATGGACCAGCAACCTGAGTCTAGTGTTAACATTATAGAACGGACCAGCAACCTGAGTCTAGTGTTAACATTATAGACATGGACCAGCAACCTGAGTCTAGTGTTAACATTATAGACACGGACCAGCAACCTGAGTCCTAGTGTGTTTAACATTATAGATGGACCAGCAACCTGAGTCTAGTGTTAACATTATAGACACGGACCAGCAACCTGAGTCTAGTGTTAACAGTATAGACACGGACCAGCAACCTGAGTCTAGTGTTAACATTATAGATGGACCAGCAACCTGAGTCTAGTGTTAACATTATAGATGGACCAGCAACCTGAGTCTGGTGTTAAGGTAGACAAGGAGAGAAATGAAAAAGCTACATCAAGACAAACCAACTGGGCAGTGAATAGCTTACTGGAATGGCTGTCAGACAAGGGGATAAACATCGATCTGGCAACTGTTTCAAAACAGGAGAAGGGTAATATTCTCTGGAGTTTCTACGCCACCTGCTGAATAAGGTTTGATTTGGAGTTGCACTTTAACCAAAGAGGCAATGAAGGAAATCGCAAACCGAAGCCAGACTCAATCGTGATAAAAAGAAGACAAAAATGAAGAAACTAAGAACCACAAAGAATCCACTGGAAAAAAGACAGAGAGAATGGTTGTGGCTGTATGAGAACCTATGGGAACGAGCTCTGCCCCGTGGAAATAGATAGCTGTCGCTGCTGTGACCATCCGAAAACAAAATTCATTTTGGTTTCTATTCTGATCTGCTGTATCAATGTCTTTGCTAAATCAAATCTAATTTTACTGGTCACATACACAGGGTTAGCAGATGTTAATCTGAGTGTAGCGAAATGCTTGTGCTTCTAGTTCCGACCATGCAGTAATATCTAACAAGTAATCTAATCTAATAGTATTGTATAGAATAACATTGTATAGAATTGTATTGTATAGTATTGTATTGTATAGAATAATATTGTATATAATTGTATTGTATTGTATAGTATTGTATTGTATAGTACTGTATTTTATTGTATAGTACTGTATTGTATTATATAGTATAAAAATGTATTATATAGTATAATATTGGATAGTATTGTATTGTATAGTATCGTATTGTGTTGTATAGCATTCAATTGTATAGTATTGTATTGTATTGTATAGTATTGCAGTGTATAGTATTGTATAGTGGTGTATAGTATTGTATTGCATTGCATATTATTGTATAGTATAGTATTGTATTGGATAGTAGTGTATAGTATAGTATTGTATAGTATTGTATTGTATAGTATTGTATAGTATAGTATTGCTAGATTACTTGTTAGATATTACTGCATGGTCGGAACTAGAAACACAAGCATTTCGCTACACTCGCACAAACATCTGCTAACCATGTGTATGTGACCAATAAAATTTGATTTGATATTGTATAGTATTGTATTGTATTGTATAGTATTGTATTGTATTGTATTGTATAGTATTGTATTGTATATTATTGCCTAGTATTGTATTGTATAGTCTAGTATAGTATTGTATAGTATTGTGGTGTATAGTATTGTATAGTATTGTATTGCATAGTATTGTACAGTATTGTATTGCATTGTATGGTATTGTATAGTATAGTATCGTGTAGTATTGTATTGTACAGTGTTGCATAGTATTGTATTGTATAGTATTGTATAGCATTGTCATGTATAGTATTGTATAGTATTGCATTGTATAGTAGTGTAAAGTATTATATTGTGTTGTATTGTATAGTATTGTATAGTAGTGTATAGTATTGTATTGCATTGTATTGCATTGTATTGTATAGTATTGTGTAGTATTGTATAGTATTGTATTGCATTGCATTGTATTGTATTGCATTGTATTGCATTGTATTGTATAGTATTGTGTAGTATTGTATAGTATTGTATTGCATTGCATTGTATAGTATTGTATAGTATAGTATAGTATTGTATTGTATAGTACTCTATTGTGTTGTATTTTAAAGTATAGTATAGTATTGTATAGTATAGTATTGTATTGTATAGTACTCTATTGTTGTTGTGATTTTAAAGTATAGTATAGTATTGTATAGTATAATATTGTGTAGTATTGTAATAGTATTGTGTAGTATTGTATAGTATTGTATAGTATTGTGTTGCATTGCATTGTATAGTATAGTATAGTATTGTATTGTATAGTATTGTATAGTAGTGTATTGCATTGTATTGCATTGTATTGTATAGTATTGTATAGTGTAGTATTGTATAGTATAGTATTGTATTGTATAGTACTCTATTGTGTTGTATTTTTAAAGTATAGTATAGTATTGTATAGTATAGTATTGTATTGTAATACTCTATTGTGTGTATAGTATTGTATAGTATAGTATTGTATGGGTTGATTCTGCTCACCATACTACTGTTGAGGTTCTTGTCCACCTTCAGCAGAGGTGTGAGGGGGCGTCTCCCCTTTGCCCGGGATGATGATGCGAACATCTGTGACAGCCAATGACGTGTGAGGCTGGCTCTGCGGGGAGCGGCGATAGGTGATGTAGATGCGCTGGGAGGAGGAGCTACTTATGTTGGCAGGGCGACCAGAGGGCGTGGTTTGGACGATGTGACAGCCAGGCTTCAGCTTCTCCTTCCACTCATACAGAACCCTGAGAGAGAGAGAGAGAGAAATGTTAGGACTGATTCACAATAAACAGCTGTGCTAAGCCTAGCCTAGCCTAGCTTAGCCTAGCCTAGCCTAGCCAAGCCTGGCCAAGCCTAGCCAAGCCTAGCCTAGCCTAGCCTAGCCAAGCCTAGCCTAGCCTAGCCATCCTAGCTGTACTGGCCTGAACTCGTTACTCATACCCCATTGGATGCTACCTTTGGATTGGGACAACAGCCATTGGATGCATCCTTTGGATTGGACAACAAGCCATTGTTGTTGGACAGAAATATCTGAGCCAGCACTGTACAGTTGAGGTCGCCATGATAAAGCCAGCACTGTACAGTTGAGGTCGCCATGATAAGCCAGCACTGTACAGTTGAGGTCGCCATGATAGAGGCAGCACTGTACAGTTGAGGTCGCCATGATAGAGGCAGCACTGTACAGTTGAGGTCGCCATGATAAAGCCAGCACTGTACAGTTGAGGTCGCCATGATAGAGGCAGCACTGTACAGTTGGACAGTTGGGGCCGCCATGATAGAGCCAGCACTGTACAGTTGGGGTCACCATGATAGAGGCATCACTGTACAGTTGAGTCACCATGATAAAGGCAGCACTGTACAGTTGGGGTCACCATGATAGAGGCATCACTGTACAGTTGGGGTGCGCATGATAGAGCCAGCACTGTACAGTTGGACAGTTGGGGTCGGCATGATAGAGGCATCACTGTACAGTTGGACAGTTGGGGTCGCCATGATAGAGCCAATACTGTACAGTTGAGGTCGCCATGATAGAGGCATCACTGTACAGTTGGACATTGGGGTCGGCATGATAGAGGCATCACTGTAAGTTGAGGTCGACATGATAGAGGCAGCACTGTACAGTTGGGGTCGCCATGATAGAGGCAGCACTGTACAGTTGGACAGTTGGGGTCGCCATGATAGAGGCAGCACTGTACAGTTGAGGTACCATGATAGAGGCAATCACTGTACAGTTGAGGTCGCAATGAACAGAGCAGCACTGTACAGTGTGGGGTCGCCATGATAGAGGCAGCACTGTAACAGTTGGGGTCGCCATGATAGAGGCAGCACCGTGACAGTTGAGGTCGCCATGAGAGAGGCAGCACTGGACAGTTGGGGTCGCCATGATAGAGGCAGCACTGTACAGTTGGACAGTTGGGGTCGCCATGATAGAGGCAGCACTGTACAGTTGAGGTCGCCATGATAGAGGCATCACTGTACAGTTGAGGTCACCATGATAGAGGCAGCACTGTACAGTTGGGGCCGCCATGACAGAGGGAAAAGGCTTTTAGTGTGTTTACATAGTAAACAATATCCCACAACGTGTTGTTTTCCTTTGAAACAATTAATAGACAAATGATCTAATTTACTCCTAAGCACATAGACATCAGAGTTGAGCCTTGATTATGGTAAATCACGTTCGATAGACAGTGAAAGAAGATTACTGGACGACTGACACAAGAAAGCATATGTACTGACCTTAGGTCTACACTAGGAGATGGGATTAGGGTTGTTTTGGGTGAGATTATAGGCCAGTGACCTGGGGAAGAACTGGTCCTAGGTCAGATCTAATGGAATAGGTGATTGAGTGCTGTAGTGTGTTTTTGGGGTAAGTGACAGCATAAGCACTGTTCCTAGACCAGTCTTAGGAAAATGGCATTAGTGGAGTGGTGTGGGTGATTGGCCAGTAACTGTTCTTAGGTCAGTCCTAGAAGTAAAATAGGGATTAGTGTAGTGTTATGATCACTGATCCTAGACCAGTCCTAGGAGTCTGTTATAGGATTAGTGTAGTGGTTGGTGTGAGTGACAGTTTAAGTACTGATCCTAGGTCAGTCCTAGGAGTCTGTTATAGGATTAGTGTAGTGGTTGGTGTGAGTGACAGTTTAAGTACTGATCCTAGACCAGTCCTTCTAGAAAAAGGGGGATTAGTGTTATGCTGTGAATAACAGGATAAATACTGATCCTAGACCAGCCCTAGGAGGTTACGATAGGATTAGTGTAAATCACAGGATAAGAACTGATTTCAGGTCAGTCTTAGAAGGAACAGGGGATTAGTCTCCATCCCAAATAGCATCCTATTCCCTATATAGTGCACTACTTTAGACCAGAGCCCTATTCCCTATATAGTGCACTACTTTAAACCAGAGGCCTATTCCCTATATAGTGCACTACTTTAGACCAGAGCCCTATGGAACCCTATTCCCTATATAGTGCACTACTTTAGACCAGAGCCCATAGGAATGCTATTTGGGATTAGTGTAGTGTTTCTGTGAGTGACCATGTAAGAACTGTTCCTAGACCAGCATTTATAAAGGTAAAGAGTATTGTAGTGTTTGTGAGTAGCAGGAGAATGACTGACCCCAGATCAGTGAGAGGAGGTTTATCTCGGCCTCTCTTGTAGCAGAGGTAGATCTGAGGCCCTCTGAGACTGGCTCCGTTAAGCTCTGCAGACAGACCAGATGGGGTGGACTCTAAGCAGGTGTAACCCTGAGGAACCTAGGAATAATGATACATAAAGACAAATCATCACAACGATACATTCATAGTGCAGGTACAGGGTAGAAGGGATGTGTGGTCCTGTGTGGCCCAGTTGGTAGAGTGTCGCACTTGCAATGCAAAGGATTGTGGGTTCAAATCCTGCTTGGGCCACCATATGAAAAAATCTATGCAGAGGTGACTGTATTAAGTCACTCTGGATAAGGAAGTGTCAGGTAAATGTCATAAATAATCATCAGTTGAGTTGAAAAACATAGAACCTCAGGGGACAACATTTAATTTACAGAGTGCTTTTCATTAAATGCAGAGATCACAAAGCTCCTTAACATCAGAAACAACAATCACAAAGCTCCGTAATATCAGAAACAACAATCACAAAGCTCTGTAACATCAAAGACAACAATCACAAAGCTCCGTAACATCAAAGACAACTATCACAAATGCTTTATGAAGGCTGAATGTTAGAGTTGAAACATTCTGGTAACTTTCCCAAACCAGGTTTACCAGAAATCCTTGATGGAAGATCCCAGAATCAGGAGTGGATAAGTAGGAAGTCCAGAAACCAAGATCCCAGAATCAGGAGTGGATAAGTAGGAAGTCCAGAAACCAAGATCCGGGTTCAGGTTAGTTACTTATTAAAGAATACAACTATGAATAGTTACATGAGGAAAATGTTGGAAGCAACTCTCCTCCCTTTACCAAGCTACTTACTTCCTACTGGGAAGGACATTTAACTACACTAAAAGCTACCCTTTAGAAAAATATAGTTTAGTGTGTTAACTAAACGATAACTTTGAAAAAGAATTCATTACATTACAAACTACCTTAGTGAAAAAGCTCATATCTAAACCCTGTCCATAGACGATGTTAACAGGTCCTCCCCCCTTCAGGGTCAACATGTTAACAGAACGTGTAACATGTTTAAAGTGAGAGAATTAGGCCAGGTCTAATGCCGAAAAAATTAAAGGCTTGAATTATGGCCCGTACTTCACACGTTTATATTTTGTTTTTGCAGAAAACGTAGTGTGTAAGGTTCAGTAGTTGCTGCACCGCTCACATGGTTAAAACCAGTAAGTGTGTAGGTCCAGGTAGTTATGCTACACCGCTACATTGGTAGAAACAGTAAGTGTTTGAGTTTCCAGTAAGTTAGCGTTTACACCGTACATGGTAGAACAGTAGTGTGTAGGTCGCAGTTGAGTTAGCTTACAGCCGCCTACATGGTAAACAGTAGTGTTGTAGGTTCCAGTAAGTTAGCTTGCCACCGCTACATGGTAACACAGTAGTGTGTAGTCCAGTAGTAGCTTAACAACCGCTTACATGGTAAAAACAGTAGTGTGTAAGTCCAGTAGTTAGTCTACCACCGCTTACATTGGTTAAACAGTAGTGGTTTAGTCTCCAGTTATTAGCTAGCATCCGCGCTACATGGTAAAACAGTATTTGGTGTAGGTCAGTAAAGTTAGCCTACACCGCTACATGGTAAAACAGTAAGTTGGTGTAGTTCCAGTTTAGTTAAGCTACACCTGCTATCAGTGATAAAACAGTCAGTGTTTAGTTCCAGTAGTTAGCTACATCCGCTACAATGGTAAAAACAGTAGTTGTGTAGGTCCAGTAGTTAAGCTGCACCGCTACAATGGTAAAACAGTAAGTGTGTAGTTTCCAGTAGTGTAGCTATACCGCTACATGGTAACACGTAGTGTTAGTTCCAGTAGTTAGCTACACCGCTACATGGTAAAACATAGTGTGTAGTTCCAGTAGTTAGCTACACCGCTACATGTAACACAGTAGTGTGTAGTTCCAGTAGTTAGCTACACCGCTACATGGTAACACAGTAGTGTGTAGTCCAGTAGTTAGCTACACGCTACATGTAACACAGTAGTGTGTAGTTCCAGTAGTTAGCTACACCGCTACATGGTAAAACAGTAGTGTGTAGTTCCCTCCCTCCCCCCCCTCCCTCCCCTCCACCTCCCTTTGCTGCCTCCCCCCCTCCTCACCTCCCTCCCCTCCACCTCCCTTACCTGCCCCCTCCCTCCCTCCCTACCCCCCTCCCTCCACCTCCTTTGCTGCCCCCCTCCCTCCACCTCCCTCCCCTCCACCTCCCTCTTTGATGCCCCCCCCCCC
>NW_019944906.1:17579-49889 GCF_002910315.2 Salvelinus sp. IW2-2015
CCCCCTGCACCACACCATGAAAGTTCACAACTCTGAGTCACTCAGAAACTCCCCAGAACTCTCATTATGCAATTTTTCTGCAATTTCCACATTCATCTGGGATCTTTCATCAACAAGGACAGGCCAACTACGCACAACGGATTTCCTCCTGAACCAACCCGCTTCCAAAACAGAAATGAGTCTGAATTACGTGAGCAGAGCACGTAATTTAGTGTTGTAATCAGACCAGAAAGAGGAACTCCTCGGTAAAGTTGTCATAAAGACACGGTGACTGATTTCCTGTGAATTATTGCATAATTTCCCGATGTAGTGATTCATGAAAGAGGCATCCTCTGAATTAAAGCTTCCTTTAATTCATGTGTTCCACAGCCCACCCAACACTGCCAACCACCATCCATGACAACCCTGAGTCACATCCCACTGTCACGAAGAGTTATGCTGAACAAAAAAATAACGCAACATAAAATAATTTACTGACATACAGTTCAATAAGGAAATCAGTCAATTGAAATCAATTCATTAGACCCTAATCTATAGAATTCACATGACTGGGAATACAGATATGCATCTGTTGGTCACAGATACCTTTAAAAACAAGGTAGGGGTGTGGATCAGAAAACCAGTCAGTATCTGGTGTGACCACCATTTGCCTCATGCAGCGTGACACATCTCCTTCACATAGAGTTGATCGGGCTGTTGATTGGTGGCCTGTGGAATGTTGTTCCACTGCTCTTCAATGGTTGTGTGAAGTTGCTGGATATTGGAACTGGAACACGCTGTTGTACACGTCGATCCAGAGCATCCCAAACATGCTCAATGGGTGACATGTCTGGTGAGTATGCAGGCCATGGAAGAACTGGGACATTTTCAGCTTCCAGAAATTGTGTACAGATCCTTGCGACATGGGGCCTTGCATTATCATGCTGAAACATGAGGTGATGGTGGCAGATGAATGGCACGACAATGGGCCTCAGGATCTCGTCACAGTATCTCTATGCATTCAAATTGCCATTGATAAAATGCAATTGCGTTTGTTGTCCGTAGCTTATGCCTGCCCACACCATAACCCTACCGCCACCATGAGGCACTGTTCACAACGTTGACATCAACAAACCTCTCGCCCACACGGCGCCATACACACCGTCTGCCATCTGACCGGTACAGTTGAAACCGGGATTCATCCGTGAAGAGCACACTTCTCCAGCGTGCCAGTGGCCATTGAAGGTGAGCATTTACCCACTGAAGTCGGTTACGACGCTGAACTGCAGTCAGGTCAAGACCCTGGTGAGGACGAAGAGCACACAGATGAGCTTCCCTGAGACAGTTTCTGACAGTTTGTCCAGACATTCTTCGATTGTGCAAACCCACAGTTTCATCAGCTATCCGGGAGGCTGGTCTCAGACGATCGCGCAGGTGAAGAAACCGGATGTGGAGGTCCTGGGCTGAGGTGTTTACACTTGGCCTGCGTTTGTGACGCCGGTTGGACGTACTGCCAAAATCTCTAAAACGACGTTGAAGGTGGGCTGCTTATGGTAGAGAAATGAACATGAAATGTTCTGGCAACAGCTCTGGTGAACCTTCCAGCAGTCAGCATGGCAATTGCACACCCTCAAAACTTGAAACATCTGTTTCTGTGTTGTGTGACAAAACTGTACATTTTAGTGGCCTTTTATTGTCCCCAGCACAAGGTGCACCTGTGTGATGATCCTGCTGTTTAATCAGCTTCTTGATATGCCACACCTGTCAGGTGGATGGATTATCTTGGCAAAGGAGAAATGCTCACTAACAGGGATGGAAACAGATTTGAGAGAAATAAGGTTTATCTGCGTATGGAACATTTCTGGGATCTTTTATTTCAGCTCATGAAACATGGGACCAACACTTTACATGTTGCGTTTTTATATTTTTGTTCAGTGTATTTCCTTATCCCAAATATTACAACAATTCTAGTGAATAGGCCTACCCTACCCCTAATCTCAGAGGCACCCATCCCTACCCCTAATCTCAGAGGCACCCAACCCTACCCCTAATCTCAAAAGCACCCAGCCCTACCCTAATCTCAGAAGCACCCAGCCCTACCCTAATCTCAGAAGCACCCAGCCCTACCCTAATCTCAGAAGCACCCAGCTTTACCCTAATCTCAGAAGCACACATCCCTACCCTAATCTCAGAAGCACACATCCCTACCCTAATCTCAGAAGCACACATCCCTACCCTAATCTCAGAAACACCCAGCCTTACCCTAATCTCAGAAGCACACATCCCTACCCTAATCTCAGAAGCACACATCCCTACCCTAATCTCAGAAGCACACATCCCTACCCCTAATCTCAGAAGCATCCATCTCTACCCCTAATCTCAGAAGCACTAATCCCTACCCCTAATCTGCAGAACCAATGTTAAATCTGTCGTATTGAGACTAACACGTAATAAAAGTCAGCCTTCTTTCAGCAGCCTGGGATGTCTGACTGATGGAGTTGAATGACAGTGAACAGGGCATCCCAGCTATCTGGTACCAGTGGTCTGAAGGCTGCATCAGCCATAGAAATAGAATGACTAGAATGAACCTTCCCATTCATCTCAACCTGATGTGAATGGGTGGACCAGTCACCATACTGTCAAATTGCGGCGTTTTAAGGAGCGTTTCCCCTTTTTTAGTCATTGACATTCTAGTAATCTCTGCACCTTGAACCAAATTATCAATGTTAAAAAGTGTGACAAGAGACTATTGTTCTAGTCATTGTACTTCTATGGCAGTACCAGAGTTGTGCTCGGGACCCTGGATTATAGGGACTCCTGTAAACACCTGGGGGGGGGGGGGGGGGGCCAGAGGTGTAGGGAACAGGCCGATCTGGGATGGAGGGAACAACAAAACATGTCACTATGTAGCATCTGGTCCCTCTTAGCCATGAAGCTAGGTAGGCAGGCAGGCAGAAATCAGGCATACAGACAGACAGACAGCCGCCAGGTAAGCAGACAGATAGGTAGACAGGCAAGCAGATTGACAGGCAAGCAGACAGACCTCAGTTACATCTCAGGCATACCACATAACATGCAGTGGATTCCTGGAATACTTGTTGGGGAGAAGGTCCATACCCAAATGTGCCTGTAATTAATCCTACTGGTGTGAGAACCTAACTGTTTTCCCTGGAAGCTTTCGAAACATTGTGGTTGAACATAAATTCCCGGGACTGCCATAAGAGATTATTACAGGCAGACTAAAGACATCTGTTTGACAGTGGAGTGATGGAGCACCACAATCCCAGGGAGAGAGTGAGAGAGATAATTATAACCAATTATTACATATCTAACTTCATTTTAATTGTAAAATTATGTGTTAGCTTATGTCTAATAAGTTGTCTTCATAACGATGAATTGCAGGCAATATTACAGGACCAGAAAGGAGAGATTGCTACAAAAGTAGCCTATCCCAGTCGGCCCTGATACAATGTATCAACCTACTAGTAAACAGAGTACACAAAACACGATGCATCTTAACAGTGGTGCCAGTGGCTGACACTAGGTCCAAAAAGGGTACGGAGTTCGTTCATTCATTGATGGGTTTGTATCACGGTGTGATTTTACCCAGTGACATTTGAACACTATAACAGGGATGACATAGAAGCATGATAATCGAAATGTATGCCCAGTCCACATCAAAATAGGACCCATTTTCATTTAAACAACAACAGTGATCGATGCTTAGACATAATCAATATATAAGACAACCATAGAGAACACATCGTTTCAGACGAAAAATATATAAATAAATAAAATATAGCCTACAGAAGAGATTATCTCTAGAAATCAAAATGTTATAGCGGTCACAAAAAACATGCATGTTCATCCAATGAAATGATGATGATCCTCTACTCACATACCAGGATCACACGACGATTGTTGTCAAACGCTTACTGAGCTGGACACTGTTTTTCTATCAAAATAAACCTACAATTTTAACGACAATTTATTCGCCATTTCTGTTGAATTATTTCCCCTTCTGTCGTATAAGAAATGAATAATGTGTCTCGGGTCGACCAAAATAATACGCATCCAACGAAATTAAATACACTTGCGCTTTATCCCAGACCCGTTATCCACGTGACCGCTCACAATTCACATGAACGCGCACGGACGTCATCGGTGACACGGAGGAAGATGGATGAGTAGTAGGATTTTCGTGCATCTCTTCCGTCTGGGTACCAGACATTCCACTTCTTGACACCCCTTTTTCATTTGCCAAAGTGACTGGCCTTCCGGCAATTTCAACGTTCAACATGCAGCCGGATTTACGGTGCAGTTCCTGATGTGTACATCATTCATATTTTCAATGACAAGATCATAATTTGGCACAAATCGAGAATTCAAATTGTAAGAACAACAACAAACAATACCTGTTACGACCTGCTGCTGTAATTCCCTCGTGAGAAGACATTGTCAATGTAAAACAATGTTGTACAAAAGAATGGCCAGAGGACTTCGTAACGAGAGAGAGATAAATAATATGGAGAATATTAGCTTTCATTCGAGCTACGTTTGCTCCTGCTTCATTCCATTAATGACAGGAAAGAAAACGCGAAACTGGCACCTGTCGTCATTACTCGCACATTACGCTAATCATCATGAATCGCTTACATTTTTATAATTGCTTATGCTCGTTTCAGTTATATTATTTATCCATCCTCTATCTTATTAAAGAGATGGAGTCCGAGCAGGCTACTCTACGAAACGTTATATTTAGGCCTATAGTATAATGCTAAAATAATATCTAATGAATTGACAAGGACAGTTTGAAGGGGAGAGTGTGGGGGAGCTATAGTATTACTAGAGACGTGAGTTATGGAATTATTATCCCAGCATGTGCCTGGTTCCAGAGGAAGATTTGCACTGGATTCGTTTTTCTAAACTGACCCATGTAATCATGTTTTTAATTAAAAAAAATATTAAATTGGTGTTTTTTATTCTAGGCGTGAAGAAAATTCAACATCATGTCCATAAAATAAAAGGCTACACTGATCACGTGCTTGGCAGCCAAATGTTTAGGTGTTCCATAATTATAGTATTTAAAGTGATGACATTTGATCGTAGTCATTATTTTAGCAATCCACGTTAGACAGCAAATGACAGGAGTGGCAAGAAGTGTGTCACGCCCTGACCATAGAGAGCTTTTTATTCACTATGTTGGTTAGGGTCGGGGTGTGACTAGGGTGGGCTATCTAGGTGATTATATCTATATGTTGGCCTGGTATGGTTCCCAATCAGAGGCAGTTGTTTATCGTTGTCTCTGATTGGGGATCATATTTAGGTAGCCATTTCCCCATTGTTCTTTGTGGGATCTTGTCTATGTATAGTTGCCTGCGAGCACTACATTAGCGTTTCGTTTTACGCTTTATTGTTTTCTTTGAGTTTCACTTCCAAATAAAGAGGATGGAACCATACCACGCTGCATCTTGGTCCACTCATTGTGACGAACGTGACAGAGTGGAATGTAATAGCCTGGTTACCGTCTCTTTTCAGCTATCTCTTTAGGTCTATTCACTGCCTCACATTTAAAACAATATAAGTTAATTTTTGCAAATTTCCATGATAAAAACTTGTGATAGAGGTTGTGACTGAGTGTTTTATATTATTTTAAAAGCGGAGCTCTACTGCATCCCTGTGGTTATTATTATTGGGGCGGCAGGTAGCCTAGTGGTGACATTATTATTATTATTGGGGCGGCAGGTAGCCTAGTGGTGACATTATTATTAGTTTATTGGGGCGGCAGTAGCCTAGTGGTGACATTTATTATTATTATTGGGGCGGCAGGTAGCCTAGTGGTGACATTATTATTATTATTGGGGCGGCAGGTAGCCTAGTGGGTGACATTATTATTATTATTGGGGCGGCAGGTAGCCTAGTGGTGACATTATTATTATTATTGGGGCGGCAGGTAGCCTAGTGGTGACAAGATGACGAGGTAAAAATCTGTCGTTCTGCCCCTGAACAAGGCAGTTAACCCACTGTTCCCCGGTAGGCTGTCATTATAAATAAGAATTTGTTCTTAACTGACTTGCCTAGTTAAATAAAATACTGGCTAGTGCACAATTTTTTTTTACTACAGTATTTCATTTTGGCAGTGTTCATATTGCCATACCATTCTTTTTCTATCCTTATTTTGTATTTTAAAAGTAACCTTTATTTAACTAGGCAAGTCAGTTAAGAACAAATTCTTATTTATAATGACAGCCTACCGGGGAACAGTGGGTTGAACTGCCTTGTTCAGGGGCAGAACGACAGATTTTTACCTTGTCAGAGAGAGACCAGAGATTGTCAGGACCAAGACATTGAACCACTCTCAAACTCATATAACAGCACTATGGATGCAATGACTGACCATCCATGATATCAAAACTATAATTTTAACCATGTTTTGAGGCGATATGTTTGTTTACATTTACTTTGTTTATAAAACCATTACAAGTGTATTTGTTGTTTTCTGTTGGGGTTGAATCACAGAGTCTCTAAACTCAAATGCGCAACATCGCGACACTACCGGAAACGCTTGCGAAACAGACCAGGCCGGGCTTTGAGAAGTAAATTAGCGAAAAAATGATTCCTTATGTGTTCATTTTCAACAAATCGAAAAGGACAACCTAGATTCGAGCCAATGTCTTAAAGCTCCAATATGTCACTTTTTGGACGACCTGATCGATTTCACACAAAAAAATGGTTGTTATAGATCTGTCATTCTCATTGAAAGTAATGAAGCTGTAGATCTGTTCTATGTTCCCTCTTTCTATGCTTCATGTTCTTACGTTTCCTTTTTGCATCTTGGTACTTTCGGTTTTGTACACCAGCTTCAAACAGCTGATACAATACAAAATACAATATTTTTGGTTATGGAAAATATATTTCACAGCGGTTTAGTTCAATAATTATCTACACTATAGTTGCTTGTTTTGTCACAACTTTATATAAGGAGTGCCTTTGATTTGATGGCCTGCACATGCGCAATTCGGAGCGAGACGACCGTTAGACCCGATGACGTGTCTTTACGCATGACCTTGTGCCACGTTCATATCACAGTCGGAACTAGGAAACTCGAACATGTCCGACTTGTTGTGGCTTTGAACCCGGCACATTTATAACTTCAAACTGTTAGCATATTGGAAATGTCCTTGTTCCAACTAGGACATGAATGCAGCATTAGCTAGCCGACGTCGCCATGGCATCGCCAACAAGTGTGATCGGAGATTTCTATTGGAGAAGCAGTTTTAGCCTGTCTTTATACTGTACTGTCTTTGGTTGAACCAAAGATTATGGATATACTGACAAGATAAATGTCTCTCCACCCTGACAATGGGTGCTATGCTATGCTACTAGCCTCATATCATGAATATGCATAGCAATCTCGATACAACTCCAATATAAGAAACGAAATAACGCCACCTGCTGGAGAGAGACAGATTTTTCACCGTGTTGGGCCTCTCTTCCTCTCTGACTAATGGTGTGTTGATGACAACTGGGAACACGGAAAAATACGAAGTCAAATCATGACGTCGGCGATCAGGTCGGAAAATCGGAGCTGTAGAAAGAGGCCCAAGTTCCCACATTGGATGAACGTCTGTTTTATTTTTCTCAGTGGCAGCTCATTTTTTCAGAGTTCCCAGTTGTCTTGAACGCACTGAAGTCGAGATTTCAGAGTTCCCAGTTTTCTTCTTCGTTGGGATTGGTTTGTCAGAGTGACTCAGTGGTCTAAGACACTGCATCTCAGTGCAAGATGCGTCACTGCAGTACCTGGTTTGAATATTTAACTAGGCAAGTCAGTTAAGAACAATTTGTTATTTACAATGACGGCCTACCAAAAGGCCTCCTGCGGGGACGGGGGCTTGGATTAAAAATAAAAAATAAATTTAATATAAATATAGGATAAAACACACATCACGACAAGACAAACAACACTACATAAAGAGAGACCTAAGACAACAACATAGCAAGGCAGGAACACATGACAACACAACATGGTAGCAGCACAAAACAGGGTACAAACATTATTGGGCACAGACAACAGCACAAAGGGCAAGAAGGTAGAGACAACAATACATCACGCAAAGCAGCCACAACTGTCAGTAAGAGTGTCCATGATTGAGTCTTTAAATGAAGAGATTGAGATAAAACTATCCAGTTTGAGTGTTTTTTGCAGCTCGTTCCAGTCGCTAGCTGCAGCGAACTGAAAAGAGGAGCGACCCAGGGATGTGTGTGCTTTGGGGACCTTTAACAGTCGCTCTACTCATAATATACAGAAGAACGATCGCCTTATGGCGAGGATAGCTGTGCTGCAAGCCCAGCTTCAGACACAATCGTTAGGCAAGGGTCATTTCAGTGTAGGAAAGATGAAACAGCGTCTGTGCCACCAGTAAGTACAGATAGTAGTATAAACCCCCCCCCCCCCCCCGCACAGGCCCGCAGCCGGACAACTTTCTCAAGGCTTCTGGAGGGAAATGCTGTAGGAATGCTCAACTGGTGTCGCTCATTCAGCCGACAGAAACTTTCAACCGGTTCTCCCCATTAAGCAACGAGTCGGAGTCAGACTCCGAAACTCTGGTCTCTCCTCCCGTTACGGGGTCTGAGCCACCGAAGCCTCCCACCATCAGCTTTGACAAATTGAAAACCCTAGTCATTGGCACTCCATTACCTGCAATACTAGACTTAAAAAATAATCACCAACGATCATACACTGTTTACCAGGGAGGAGGGCTACCGACGTAAAGGCTAATCTGTGGGTGGTGATATTATCCAGCGTGTGGCCCTGTCCGGGTGATACGTCAGATGGGGCCACAGTGTCCCACAGCACCACCCGTCTCAGCCTCCAGTATTTATGCTGCAATAGTCTATCTACCCGGGGGGCTAGGGTCAGTCTGTTATATTGGTTTAATCCTCTGTCTTATCTGGTGTCCTGTGTGACTTTAAGTATGCTCCCTCTAATTCTCTCCCTCCACTCCCGGAAGTACCTGAGCCCTAGGACCATGCCTCAGGACTACCTGGCCGATGACTCCCAGCTGTCCCCAGTCCACCTGGTCGTGCTGCTGCTCCAGTTTCAACTGTTTTGCCTGCGGCTATGGAAACCTGACCTGTTTCACTGGACGTGCTACCTTGTCCCAGACCTGCTGTTTTCAACTCTCTAGAAAAAGCAGGAGCGTAGAGATACTCTGAATATCGGCTATGAAAAGCCAACTGACATTTACTCCTGAGGTGCTGACTTGTTGCACCCTCTACAACCACTGTGATTATTATTTGACCATGCTGGTCATTTAGAATGTTATAACATCTTGAAGAACAATCTGGCTCTGTTATAATCTCCACCCGGCACAGCCAGAAGAGGACTGGCCACCCCTAAGAGCCTGGTTCCTCTCTAGGTTTCTCCTAGGTTCCTGCCTTTCTAGGAGTTTTTCCTAGCCACCGTGCTTCTACACCTGCATTGCTTGCTGTTTGGGGTTTTAGGCTGGGTTTCTGTACAGCACTTTGTGACATCAGCTGATGTAAGAAGGGCTATATAAATATATTTGATTGATTCATTGATGTTAACAAACAACCTATGATAAAAACAGGACAGGTCAAAGTAAAATGGACCAATCACAACTGTTGTCCAGGACTTTCACCCCATTTGTCTTGATCAGTGGTTTCAAGTTTGTATCTGTGTATTTTGACAATATTATGCGTTTCCCGCTTTGTAAAGCATTGCAAATAAGACTCGTGTTAACTCCTGAAAGATTGGGTAGCTGATATTCAGAGCTTAAACAGCCAAAATGATTATAGTTACAGGAATCAGGACTAATAAAGCAATGCAACAGCCTGTTTACAAACGGTGGCCCCACCACATGGATGGTCCTACACAGGATGGTCTACCACATGGATGGGTCTACCACATGGATGGGTCATCACACATGGATGGTCTACCACATGGATGGCTACCACATGGGATGGGTCTACCACATGGATGGGCCATACCGAATGGATGGGTCTACCGCATGGATGGTCTACCACATGGATGGTCTACCACATGGATGGTCTATCTAACCACATGATGGGTCTACCACATGATGGGTCTACCACATGGATGGCCTAACCTACCACAGGATGGTCTACCACAGATGGTCTACCACATGGATGGGTCTTACCACATGCATGGGTCTATCTACCACGGATGGGTCTACCACATGGATGGTCACCACAATGGAGTCTACACATGGAGCCTACCACCATGGATGGTCTACCACATGGATGGTCACACAGGAGGCTACCTACCACATGGATGGGTCTACCTACCCACAGGGATGGATCTACCACATGGATGGGTCTACCACATGGATGGGTCTACCACATGATGGGTCTACCACAGAGTCATCCACATGAGGTCTAACCACAGGATGGGTACCACAATGGATGGGTCTACCACATGATGGTCTACCCACATGGTGGTCTCTACCACAATGGATGGGTCTACCACATGGATGGGTCTACCACATGATGGCTACCACAGGATGGGTCTACCACATGGATGGTCTCACCACATGGATGGGTCCTACCACAATGTGGGTCTACCAATGGATGGGGTCTACCACATGGATGGGTCTACACCACATGGATGGTCACCCACATGGATGGGTCTACCACCACATGGATGGGTCTACCACATGGAGGGGTCTACCACATGGATGGTCTACCTACCACAATGGATGGGTCTACCACATGGATGGTCACACAGTGGTCTACCACATGGATGGTCTACCACATGGATGGGCTTACCACATGGATGGGTCTACCACAGGATGGGTCTACCACATGATGGGCTCTACCACATGGATGGTCCGACCACATGGATGTGCTACCACATGGATGGGTCTACCACATGGATGGCCATACCATGATGGGTCTACCACATGGATGGGTCTACCACATGAGAGGTCTACCTACCCACATGGATGGGTCTACCACATGGATGGGTCTACCTACCACATGGATGGTCTACCACATGGATGGTCTAACCACATGGATGGGAATCTACACCCACATGGATGGTCTACCACATATGGGATGGTCTACCACATGGATACTTATCACATGGATGCCTACATAGATGGCTACCTACCACATGATGGTCTACCACCATGGAGTCTACCACATGGATGGGTCTACCACATGGATGGGTCTACCACATGGATGGGCCTACCACATGGATGGGTCTACCACATGGATGGGTCTACCACATGGATGGGTCTACCACATGGATGGGCCTACCACATGGATGGGTCTACCTACCACATGGATGGGTCTACCACATGGATGGGTCTTCATAACATTCCATAGGGGCTGAAATGGTAGGCTACACCCCAGTAACCACAAACTGAGGATCCCCTCACCCTTGACCCATCCTCCTCCACTTTCTTCACTGCCTCTGCATACGACTTCCTGGCCACCTCAACCTGCCTCTCTCTCACCGAACACTTCCGATCCCCAGTAACATGAGCTCCCCTACAGACACACACAACTTTATCCACCGAAACTACACAATCCTCTATCCCATGACCTCTTGCACACATCGGGGAATCACCCTCCTACACACAGCTGCAACATGACCATAAACGTCTGCCCTGCTAGAGCTTCCCCATTTAACAGTAAGTGCTGTTATAGTGAAGTGGAAACGTCTAGGAGTAACAACGGCTCAGCCTCGAAGTGGTAGACCACACAAGCTCACAGAACGAGACCGCCGAGTGCTGAAGCACGCAGCACGTAAAGTCTTATGTCCTCGGTTGCAACACTCACTACCGAGTTCCAAACTGCCTCTGGAAGCAACTTCTGCACAATAACTGTTCGTCGGGAGCTTCATGAAATGGGTTTCCATGGCCGAGCAGCCGCATACAAGCCTAAGATCACCATGCGCAATGCCAAGGTTAGGCTGGATTGGTGTAAAGCTCGCCGCCATTGGACTCTGGAGCAGTGGAAACGCGTTCTCTGGAGTGATGAATCACGCTTCACCATCTAGCAGTCCGACGGACTAATCTGGGTTTGGCAAATGCCAGGAGAACGCTACCTGTCAGAATGCATAGGGCCAACTGTAAAGTTTGGTGGAGGAGTAATAATGGTCTTGCGCTGGAAGAAGAACTTGATTGGCCTGCAGAGCACTGACCTCATCCCCATCGAACACCTTTGGGATGAATTGGAACGGTGACTGCAAGCCAGGCCTAATCGCCCAACATCAGTGCCCAACTTCACTCATGCTCTTGTGGCTGATTGGAAGCAATGTCCCTGCAACAATGTTCCAGCATCTAGTGGAAAGCCTTCCCTGAAGAGTGGAGGCTGTTATAGCAGCAAAGGCGGGACCAACTACACATTAATGCCCATGATTTTTGGAATGAGATGTTCGATGAGCAGGTGACCACATACTTTTGGTCATGTAGTGTATTTGTTAAACGCGGCTCGTGTATAACTCTAACCAGTTAGCATGTCGCACATTTCCGAGTTTCCTAGTTCAGACTATCACTTGAACGCGGCATAAAACAATGCATGAGACATTTAGATTATTCAAGAATCAATGGGTACATATTAATTCATAAATCCACAAATAAATGGATGTAGCAACTGCAGACGGCCTCTTTTAAACTGAAAATTCCATCTACTCCTTATAATCGAGAAGTCTGCCACTGTTTTGAGTCACAGCTAAGAAACTCAAAAAACATAGGTCCTACCGAGATTTGAACTCGGATCGCAGGATTCAGAGTCCTGAGTGCTAACCATTACACCATAGAACCGTGTAGAAAGTTAGGATCTATAATATATTAGTATGTATTACACAGAATATCTCTCCCATTGTCCATGATTAGTTGGGTGTCATGAAAAAACAACTTTGCCATAATATATAAATGTATTCAATAGATGTACTTCATTGAACATCAAAGAAAGTGAGACGTGTTATCAATACCAAAAGCTCGATCCGGAAGTGGGCGTTTATATAGCGGTTGGATGCTAACTAGCTTGTTAAAACTGACTAGGTTCGAGGTGCAGCAGATACCGTTAAAGACAGTGCATTGCAGTACCAGGCGGGATAGGACCGAGGAAGGAAGGACAGAAAAAGGGACGGTGCCAATTGGATCGAAACCTCGCCTTCATTTTGATTCAGGATGGGGAACAGAGATGACGAGTATGATTACTTGTTCAAAGGTACATCTATGCCAAACGTTACCTGTCCATAAAATGTAACTTCATCATGGTTTCATACGAGCTAGCTAGTACTAGTGGTCGCCAGGCTTTGGTAGCGCTCGATGCTAATCTAGTTAGCCGCTAGATAAATTAGCTAGCTACACATTCGCAGTAAAGTTAACGTCAGCGTGATATCTTTTGAACTAAAATGAGTACGTTTGGATATGATTGTATAAAACATATTGTAATGAAACAGGCTTACAATATATTAGGCTATTGTCTTGATATTCCGTAATAATGCTAACATACAGCTGCTGATCATTTTGTCGGCTAGCTAGCTAACTAAATTCCTCAAATTCAGTGCGGTACCGTCAGGAAATAACCAGATAGCTAAACATCCTCAGCAGCTAGCTAGATAACCAGCGACTTGTTCAAATGACCACAACTTAGTTACTGAAACCATAGCTAGTTGCTCCAGCTACCTTTTTAATAACGTTATGTGATGTCATTCATTTAAATGTTTTCTTACATTAGACATGTCTACTAAATACGGCGTTAGGTAGCTAGATATCTACTATATCCTGCTTGTGAAAGACCGATGCTTAAAACACAACAGCATTCTCATCGTGACATATGATAAAATGGGTTCTTCCCATTGTGGAGTAATTACTAGGGCCATGGACCATGGCCTTACCTCGCTGGAGGAATGTGACTCTCAGCATTTAATTTCAGCGTTTATGATCTCAAGCACGAGAATGTCATACCACTGAATTGTAGACCTTATTTTATGGCGTTTTAACCTGGAATGTAGGCTAGGCCTTAGTCCATGTCTAGTCAGCGCATGTTATCGACTGAGGATAAACGTTGAGATGTCAAGCACAGAGGAATTCGTGTCAGTAGTCGCAAACGATGGAACTGCGGATGTAGCCACAGGCTGTGTGTACTTATGACTCACTTCTGTATGACCGGTATACCACACATATAGTCCAACAAACACACCTTATTCATCAAGGCTCATGATGACCGATATACCACACATATAGCCCAACAAACTAGAGTCGACCGATTAGGGCCGATTTCAAGTTTATATAATAATCGGTATTCGGCCTTTTTTGGACGCCGATTTACATTGCAATCCATGAGGAACCTGCGTGGCAGGCTGGCCGACTACCTGTTACGCAAGTGCAGCTTGAAAGCTTGAAGCACAGCGCTGTTTATGACTTCAAGCCTATCAACTCCTGAGATTAGGCTGGCAATACTAAAGTACCTATTAGAACATCCAATAGTCAAAGGTATATGAAATACAAATTGTATAGAGAGAAATAGTCCTACAATAACTACAACCTAAAACCTCTTAACTGGGAATATTGAAGACTCGTGTTAAAAGGAACCACCAGCTTTCATATGTTCTCATGTTCTGAGCAAGGAACTGAAACGTTAGCTTTCTTACATGGCACATATTGCACTTTTACTTTCTTCTCCAACACTTTGTTTTTGCATTATTTAAACCAAATTGAACATGTTTCATTATTTATTTGAGGCTAAATTGATTTTATTTATGTATTAAGTTAAAATAAAAGTGTTCATTCAGTATTGTTGTAATTGTCCTTATTACAAATTTATATAAAAAATGGCCGATTTAATCGGAATCTACTTTTTTTGGTCCTCCAATAATCGGTATCGGCGTTGAAAAATCCTATTCAGTCGACCTCTACAACAAACACACCTTATTCATCAAGGCTCATGCTGGGTGTCAGCGTGCATCTCTCATTGACTTGTTGCGTGTGTGGGCCACTGTTCTACAATTTGAATTCGCCTCGAGACTTTAGTGCTTCAGGGTGTCCTATAACTGGCTRGAGCCAGTGTGTGGACATTGTTGGTCATTGTTGAGAACAGGAACAATAGAACTGCCCTTAAGACACATGGTAATGTGCTAACAGAGTTAGACCTCAGTTCACTGACTGTTCTGCTGCTGGTAAGTATAAACTAACGATGACATTACATTAGCCCAGGTCTGGATCTGAGGACCTCTGAACACTGTAGAAGAAGAGCTTCCTAGAGCCCTGATGCACATTCCATGACCAAACGTTCTAAGAACGTGGGAAATGGTATAATGCATAGAGCCTATTCTGCTTCCTGTTCTACATCATAATGCATAGAGCCTATTCTGCTTCCTGGTTCTACTCATAATGCATAGAGCCTATTCTGCTTCCTGTTCTACATCATAATGCATAGAGCCTATTCTGCTCTGTTCTACATATAATGCATAGAGCCTATTCTGCTTTCCTGTTCTACATCATAAATGCTAGAGCCTATTCTGCTTCCTGTTCTACATCTAATACATAAGCCTATTCTGCTTCCTGTTCTACATCATAATACATAGAGCCTATTCTGCTTCCTGTTTTTACATCGTAATGCATTAGAGCCTATCGTTTCCTGTTCTACATTATAATTGCATCGTGCGCTGCTTTGGTAGCAGTCAGCATACGATGGCAATCTTCACATAGCACATTGTTTCTGTGTATTTAATGGGGTGGATTGTTTCTGTGTGTTTAATGGGGTGGATTGTTTCTGTGTGTTTAATGGGTGGATTGTTTCTGTGTGTTTAATGGGTGGTGTTCTGTGTGTTTAATGGTGGATTGTTTCTGTGTGTTTAATGGGTGGATTGTTTCTGTGTGTTTAATGGGTGGATTGTTTCTGTGTGTTTAATGGGGTGGATTGTTTCTGTGTGTTTAATGGGGTGGATTGTTTCTGTGTGTTTAATGGGGTGGATTGTATGTACAGTACCAGTCTAAAGTTTGGACACGCCTACTCATTCAAGGTTTCTTTATTTTTTTTACTTTTTTCTATAATGTAGAATAATAGTGAAGACATCAAAACTATGAAATGACACATGAATCATGTAGTAACCAAAAAAGTGTTATATTATATTTGACAAAGTAGCCACCCTGTGCCTTGATGACGCATTGCACACTCTTGACATTCTCTCAACCAGCTTCACCTGGAATGCTTTTCAAACAGTCTTGAAGGAGTTCCCACATATGCTGCTTTTCCTTCACTCTGCGGTCCGACTCATCCCAAACCATCTTCAATTGGGTTGAGGTTGGTGATTGTGGAGGTCAGGTCATCTGATGCAGCACTCCATCACTCTCCTTCTTGGTCAATAAGCCCTTACACAGCCTGGAGGTGTGTTGGTCATTGTGCTGTTGAAAAACAAGTGATAGTCGCACTAAGCGGCCTGGAGGTTGTGTAATATGCATCTTCACTATTGTTCTACAATGTAGAAAATAGTGCAAATAAAGAAAAACCCTGGAATGAGTAGGTGTGTCCAAATGTTGACTGCTACTGTGTGTATATATAGAGGATATTGATATTTGTTAATCTATCAATGATTGGCCTGAGTGGATTAATAAAGTTGTGCTTTATTTATTTTTTACTTCAGTTTATTGAGTAAATACTTTATTAACGCTCATCTTAAAATGACACTGTTGGTTTAAAGGGCTTGTAAGTAAGCATTTCACTGTGAGGTCTACTACACTGTTGTATTCGCATTTCACTGTGAGGTCTACACCTGTTGTATTCAGCATTTCACTGTGATCTACACTGTTGTATTCAGCATTTCACTGTGAGGTCTACTACACCTGTTGTATTCAGCATTTCACTGTAAGGTCTACTACACCTGTTGTATTCAGCATTTCACTGTAGGTCTACTACACCTGTTGTATTCAGCATTTCACTGTGAGGTCTACTACACCTGTTTGTATTCAGCATTTCACTGTAAGGTCTACTACACCTGTTGTATCAGCATTTCACTGTGAGGTCTACACCTGTTGTATTCAGCATTTCACTGTGAGGTCTACTACACCTGTTATTCAGCAATTCACTGTAAGGTCTACTACACCTGTTGTATTCAGCATTTCACTGTGAGGTCTACTACACCTGTTGTATTCGCATTTCACTGTGAGGTCTACTACACCTGTTGTATTCGGCATTTCACTGTGAGGTCTACTACACCTGTTGTATTCAGCATTTCACTGTGAGGTCTACTACACCTGTTGTATTCAGCATTTCACTGTGAGGTCTACTACACCTGTTGTATTCAGCATTTCACTGTAAGGTCTACTACACTTTTGTATTCAGCATTTCACTGTGAGTCTACTACACCTGTTGTATTCGGCATTTCACTGTAAGGTCTACACCTGTTTGTATTCAGCATTTCACTGAAGGTCTACTACACCTGTTATTCGGCATTTCACTGTGAGGTCCACTACACCTGTTGTATTTGGCGCATGTGACTGTTGATAGGAGACTCTCTAACCTGTCTCTTTCTCTCTGGCCCAGTGGTGTTGATAGGAGACTCTGGTGTGGGGAAGAGTAACCTGTTGTCTCGTTCACCCGAATGAGTTTAACCTGGAGAGTAAGAGCACCATCGGGGTGGAGTTTGCCACCGCAGTATTCAGGTGGATGGGAAGACCGTGAAGGCTCAGATCTGGGACACAGCTGGCCAGGAGAGATACCGGGCTATTACATCAGCGTGAGTCTCTCTGGTGGTGGTGCACAACACACACACACACACACACACATTCTAGGGATGTAATGATTCACTGTTAAGCATCAGTCCTGATTGAAATGTTAAAACAGTTTAGCCTAATCTGATAGATGTCTAGTCTCCCCTATGGCTCTAATCTTGATAGTGGTAGATGTCTAGATCTCCCCTTTATGGCTCTAATCTGATAGTGGTAGTGGGGTGGTAGATGTCTAGTCTCCCCTATGGCTCTAATCTGATAGTGGTAGTGGGGTGGTAGATGTCTAGTCTCCCTTATGGCTCTAATCTGATAGTGGTAGTGGGGTGGTAGATGTCTAGTCTCCCTTATGGCTCTGATCTGATAGCTGTAGTGTGTAGGTGTGTCCAAACTTTTGTCTGGTACTGTACATACTGTACATCATTTACACAGTCACAGTACATACACCAGGGTTATTTTTGGACATAAAATACTGTAAAAACACCAGCAATTGTATTACATTGTGTTAATCTGTTCCAAAGTAATCCCATGTACAGTAGATAGACATACAGTATGTGATCATATACAAATGTAAGGAAGGTTTGAAATTATTATGTTTTAGTCAGATGTTTTATCCGTTTTTCGGCTTCTTGCGGTCAATTTGCAGTCTACAAATGATTGATAATTATGTTCCGGCCCCCTGACCATCCTCAGTATTTTAATAACGTAGTATTTTAATAATGTAGTATTTTAATAATGTAGTATCAGAATGAACCAGTCTACCTAACATAGAACAGTATTTTAATAATGTAGTATTTAATAACGTAGTATTTTAATAACATAGTATCAGAATGAACCAGTCTACCTAACATAGATCAGTATTTAATAATGTAGTATTTTAATAATGTAGTATTTTAATAACATTGTATCAGAATGAACCAGTCTACCTAACATAGATCAGTATTTAATAATGTAGTGTTTTAATAATGTAGTATTTTAATAACATTGTATCAGAATGAACCAGTCTACCTAACATAGATCATTATTTAATAATGTAGTATTTTAATAATGTAGTAATTTAATAATGTAGTTTCAGAATGAACCAGTCTACCTAACATTGAGAGGGTTAAGTTATTAAACACTGATCTATGTCGTCAGGTATTACACATTCTATGATTCTATCACATGTAACTGACCATCAAAATGAACAGCTCTTCTAGAAAGCATGTCACGGTTTGTTTGCTCCTAACTGCTAGATGTATGTGACCAATCGGATTTGATTTGAGCTGTGTCCTCTGGTCCACAGGTATTACCGTGGTGCCGTGGGGGCTCTTCTGGTCTATGACATCGCCAAGCACCTGACCTATGAAAGCGTGGAGCGTTGGCTGAAGGAGCTGAGAGACCATGCTGACACCAACATCGTTATTATGCTGGTCGGTAACAAGAGTGACCTGCGTCACCTCAGGGCTGTGCCTACCGATGGGGCACGGGCGTTCGCAGGTCAGTACAGAACCAACCTGGTCTGGTTTCAGATCCAACCTGGTCTGGTTTCAGATCCAACCTGGTCTGGTTTCAGAACCAACCTGGTCTGGTTTCAGGACCAACCTGGTTGGTTACAGGACCAACCTGGTTTGGTTTCAGAACCAACCTGGTTTGGTTTCAGAACCAACCTGGTCTGGTTTCAGGACCAACCTGGTTGGTTTCAGAACCAACCTGGTCGTCGGACAACTGTCTGGTTTCAGGACCAACCTGGTCTGTGTTTCAGGACCAACCTGGTCTGGTTCAGGAACTGGTTGGTCAGGACCAACCTGGTCTGGTTTTTCAGGACCAACCTGGTCTGGTTTCAGAACCAACTGGTCTGGTTCAGAACCAACCTGGTCTGGTTTCAGATGTATTTGTTCAGGTCAGTTTCAGAACCAACCTGGTCTGGTTTAGAACAACCTGGTCTGGTTTCAGAACAACCTGGTCGGTTTCAGAACAACTGGTCTGGTTTAGAACCAACTGTCTGGTCAGAAACCTGGTCTGTTCAGATCCAACCTGGTCTGGTTCAGAACCAGTTTCAGATCCAACTGGTCTGGTTTCAGATCCAACCTGGTCTGGTTTCAGATCCAACCTGGTCTGGTTTCAGATCCAACCTGGTCTGGTTTCAGATCCAACTGGTCTAGTTTCAAGTCCAACCTGGTCTAGTTCATGACCCAACCTGGTCTGGTTTGATCCACGTTGTTCAGATCCAACTGTCTGGTTTCAGATCCAACCTGGTCTGGTTTCAGATGTATTTGTTCAGGTCAGTACAGAACCAACCTGGTCTGGTTTCAGAACCAACCTGGTCTGGTTCAGATCCAACCTGGTCTGGTTTCAGAACCAACCCGGTCTGGTTTCAGAACCACCCGGTCTGGTTTCAGAACCAACCCGGTCTGGTTTAAGATCCAACCTGGTCTGGTTTCAGATCCAACCTGGTCTAGTTTCAGACCAACCTGGTCTGGTTTCAGATCACTGTCTGGTTTCAGTCCAACCTGTCTGGTTTCAGATCCAACCTGGTCTGGTTCTCAGATGTATTTGTTCAGGTCAGTACAGAACCAACCTGGTCTGGTTTCAGAACCAACCTGGTCTGGTTTCAGATCAACCTGGTCTGTTTCAGAACCAACCCGGTCTGGTTTCAGTACAACCGGTCTGGTTTCAGAACCAACCCGGTCTGGTTTCAGAACCAACCCGGTCTGGTTTCAGATCCAACCTGGTCTGGTTTCAGATCAACCTGGTCTGGTTTAGATCCAACTGGTCTGGTTTCAGATGTATTTGTTCAGGTCAGTACAGAACCACCCTGGTCTGGTTTCAGAACCAACCTGGTCTGGTTTCAGATCCAACCTGGTCTGGTTTCAGAACCAACCTGGTCTGGTTTCAGAACCAACCTGGTCTGGTTTCAGAACCAACCTGTTGGTTTCAGAACCACCTGGTCTGGTTTCAGTCCAACCTTGCTGGTTTCAGATCCAACCTGGTCTGGTTTCAGATCCAACCTGGTCTGGTTTCAGATCCAACCTGGTCTGGTTTCAGAACCAACCTGGTCTGGTTTCAGAACCAACTGGTCTGGTTTCAGAACCAACCTGGTCTGGTTTCAGAACCAACCTGGTCTGGTTTCAGATCCAACCTGGTCTGGTTTCAGATCCAACCTGGTCTGGTTTCAGATCCACCTGGTCTGGTTTCAGAACCAACCTGGTCTGGTTTCAGAACCAACCTGGTCTGGTTTCAGATCCAACCTGGTCTGGTTTCAGATCCAACCTGGTCTGGTTTCAGATCCAACCTGGTCTAGTTTCAGATCCAACCTGGTCTGGTTCAGATCCACCTGGTCTGGTTTCAGATCCAACCTGGTCTGGTTTCAGATCCAACCTGGTCTGGTTTCAGATCCAACCTGGTCTAGTTTCAGACCAACTGGTCTGGTTTCAGACCCAACCTGGTCTGGTTCAGACCAACTGTCTGGTTTCAGATCCAACCTGGTCTGGTTTCAGAACCAACCTGGTCTGGTTTCAGATGTATTTGTTCAGGTCAGTTCAGAAACCAACCTGGTCTGGTTTCAGAACCAACCTGGTCTGGTTTCAGACAACCTGGTCTGGTTTCAGATCCAACCTGGTCTGGTTTCAGATCCAACCTGGTATGGTTTCAGATGTATTTGTGCAGGTCTGGTATCAGGCTAGTACCAACCATGCCTCCCTACTCCTAAGAGTAGTGGCGTTCACCTTTCCTTTCTCATGAGTGGCTGTCGTGATCGGGGGTCTGGCTGTCAGATCGGGGTCTGGCTGCAGTGATCGGGGGTCTGGCTGTCAGTGATCTGGGGGTTGGCTGTCAGTGATCGGGGGTCTGGCTGTCGTTCGGGGTGCTGTCAGTGATCGGGGGTCTGGCTGTCAGTGATCGGGGGTCTGGCTGTCAGTGATCGGGGGGTCTGGCTGTCAGTGATCTGGGGTCTGGCTGTCAGTGATCGGGGGGTCTGGCTGTCAGTGATCTGGGGTCTGGCTGAGTAGTGATTGACATGGTTTAATGTTTCCTCTGTTCCTTAGAGAAGAACGGTTTGTCTTTCCTGGAGACTTCAGCCCTGGATTCTACTAACGTGGAGACATCCTTCCAGACCATTCTGACTGGTGAGTGTCCTCTGTCTGTCTGTGCATTGACTGTTTTCTATAAGATTTAATACAGTCATTATATTTTAATGGGCTATAATGTATCATGGCACAGGGTTTAACACAGGCCAGAGAATGAGAGAAGAGACCAGTGGTTGTGTGTTAGGGTGATCATCTCCGCCGCGTCAGGGGACAGATGCGCTTCCTGAATACCTAATCACAACTGAGACCAGATGGTTCTGAATACCTAATCACACTGAGGACCAGATGAGCTTCTGAATACCTAATCACAACTGAGGACCAGATGAGCTTCCTGAATACCTAATCACAACTGAGGACAGATGAGCTTCCTGAATACCTAATCACAACTGAGGACCAGATGAGCTTCTGAATACCTAATCACAACTGAGGACCAGATGAGCTTCCTGAATACCTAATCACAGCTGAGGACCAGATGAGCTTCCTGATACCTAATCACAGCTGAGGACCAGGTGGGCTTCCTGAATACCTAATCACAACTGAGGACCAGGTGGGCTTCCTGAAACCTAATCACAACTGAGGACCAGATGAGCTTCCTGAATTGCCTCGGGCCACTGCTCTGAACAGGAGCCTCGGTCACTGCTCTGAATAGGAGCCTCGGTCCACTGCTCTGAACAGGAGCCTCGGTCCACTGCCTGAATGGAGACCTCGGTCCACTGCTCTGATAGGAGCCTCGTCCATGCTCTGAATAGGAGCTCGGTCCCTGTCTGATAGAGCCTCGGTCCACTGCTCTGAATAGGAGCCTCGTCCACTGCTCTGAACAGGGCCTCGGTCCACTGCTCTGAACAGGGAGCCTCGGTCCACTGCTCTGAACAGGAGCCTCGTCACTGCCTGAACAGAGCTCGGTCTATGCTCGAATAGGAGCCTCGTCCACTGCTCTGAACGGAGCCTCGGTCACTGCTCTGACAGGAGCTCGGTCACTGCTCTGAATAGGAGCCTCGGTCCACTGCCATGCTGTACTAACACACACAGTGTAGTCAAACGGAACGCTATCCGATTCTATCTGGTGATTGTGTTAGATCATTTCCCTGTTTAAACTGGGAGTAAAGTACTGGCAGTAACATGGTAATCTCCTCCTGTCTCTCTCTCTCCCTCCTCCCTCTCTCTCCTCCTGTCTCTCTCCCTCCTCCTGTCCGTCTCTTCTCTCTCTCCCTCTCTCCCTCTCTCCCTCATGTTCCTCTCTCTCTTCCTCACTCCTCTCTCACTACCCTCTCTGTCTCTGTTTCTCTCTCACTCTCCCTCCTGTCTCTCTTCCTCCTGTCTCTCTTCTCTCTCTCTCCTCTCTCTTCCTCCTGTCTTCACATCACCCTCCCTCCCTGCAGAAATCTATCGCATCGTGTCTCAGAAACAGATGTCAGACCGGCAAGACACAAAAATGTCGCCGAGCAACAACGTGGTCAACATCCAGGTGCAGCCGACGGAGAATAAACCAAAGATGCAGTGTTGTCAGAGCATCTACAAGCATCACCAGTACCACCTGCTACCCCTGACCCTGACCCCGACCCCAAACCCCCTTCTAAAAGACTGCTTTGGTCCGATGTCTGAACACAGCTGCTGGCCAGGCTCTAGTCTGAACACAGCTGCGTGGCCAGGCTCTAGTCTGAGACACAGCTGCGTGGCCAGGCTCTAGTCTGAGACACAGCTGCGTGCGCAGGCTCTAGTCTGAGACACAGCTGCGTGGCCAGGCTCTAGTCTGAGACACAGCTGCGTGGCCAGGCTCTAGACTGAGACACAGGCGTGGCCAGGGCTCTAGACTGAGACACAGCTGCGTGGCCAGGCTCTAGCCTGAGACACAGCTGCGTGGCCAGGCTCTAGCCTGAGACACAGCTGCGTGGCCAGGCTCTAGGATCTATACTGCAGAGTTGAGGCTGCCTCCAAAGTGTGCACTGGTCTTGCACCACTTCATGTCATGGATTTAAAAGCATTAGATTGTAATTATTGCTGAAGGGAGTTTCTTTCCACCGTTGTTAAGCCTAAATCCATGATGGGAAGTGTGCAAGTGATCAAAACACTGTGTCTGAGCTCGTTGGTTCCTAAGGATCCCAGTCAGGACTATAAGCGTTGTGAGCTCGTTGGTTCCTTAAGGATCCCCAGTCAGGACTATACAGCTGTGTGTGAGTCGTTGGTTCCTTAAGGATCCCAGTCGGACTATACAGCTGTGTGGTGGCAGCTCATTGGTTCCTTAAGGATCCCCAGTCAGGACTATACAGCTGTGGTGTGAGCTCGTTGGTTCCTTAAGGATCCCGTCAGGACATACAGCTGTGTGTGAGCTCGTTGTCCTTAAGGATCCCAGTCAGGACTATACAGCTGTGTCTGAGCTGTGGTTCTTAAGTATCCCCAGTCAGGACTATACAGCTGTGTGTGAGCTCGTTGGTTCTTAAGGATCCCAGTCAGGACTATAGAGCTGTGTGTGAGCTCGTTGGTTCCTTAAGGATCCCAGTCAGGACTATACAGCTGTGTGTGAGCTCGTTGGTTCCTTAAGGATCCCTCAGTCAGGACTATACACTGTGTGTGAGCTCTGTTGGTTCCTTAAGGATCCCCAGTCAGGACTATACAGCTGTGTGTGAGCTCGTTGGTTCCTTAAGGATCCCCAGTCAGGACTATAAAGCTGTGTGTGAGCTCGTTGGTTCCTTAAGGATCCCCAGTCAGGACTATACAGCTGTGTGTGAGCTCGTTGTGTCTTAAGGATCCCCGTCAGGCTATACAGGTGTGTGGCTCGGTGGTTCCTTAAGGATCCCAGTCAGAACTATACAGCTTTTCTTTCTGCCGTCTTTTAATATTATTATTATATAGCAACGTTTTAATAATCAGACAAACGCAGGCGAATCTTCACAGAAATGTCTTAATTATGATTTTACTGTTTTTTTTGTTTTTAGGTGTTATTTTATTAAATAATGTGAGGTTTGTTTTGTTCACCTGTAAAGCTTCAAATTGACTGCACTGTACTCTCATTACCTGGCTGACTGTTGTGAATCCAAATGGCTCCCCATTCCCTAATATAGTGCACTACTATTACAGAGCCCTTACTAACCAGAAGTAGTGCACTATAAGGAATAGCTTAGGGACATTTGGGAGCCTGGTGGTGTGCTGCATAACTAGACAATGTCTCTTCGCGTGGTAGTAATGCTATAATGCTAATGGTGGTAGGCTAGGGATCAGTGGTAGTAATGCTAATGATGATAGGCTAGGGATCAGTGGTAGTAATGCTAATGATGATAGGCTAGGGATCAGTGGTAGTAATTTTGTTTTTTGTTTTGTTTTAAACATGCTTTATGTCAGGGGCGGCAGGGTAGCCTAGTGGTTAGAGCGTTGGTCTAGTAAGGGTTGGCGTCAATTCTAGGAAGTTAACTGAGATTTCAATTCCAATTCCTATTCTCTTTTTTGCTTTTCAATGAGGAAAATGTGGAATTGGAATTTGGTTTACTTTCTGAATTGACTGATATTGAAATGGAGTTGAACCCAACCCTGCTTTCTGCTAACCCTAAGGCAGGGTTAGCAGAAAGAGAGAGTAGTGACTTGTTTCAGTGCCTAATGCTTTGAGCACTGAGTAGTGACTTGATTCAGTGCCTTTATTGTAGAATGACTTGTTGGTTGGTCTGTTGATAGTTTTCAGATGCCACCTCCCCTTCTCTTCAAGCCCAGCTCACCTATCTCTAGTGGACAGGACAGGTTCCTACCCTTAAAAATGTACGTGTGATTAGGGTGGTTGGCAGGTAGCCAAGGACCGCTGCAGTTCCCTCCAAGCAACTCGTGTCAAGCAGATCACACCATTTACCACGGCCTACAGCAAGACTGGTCTACAGGGTAATAGTAGTGTGGGTAGGAGCCAGTGTCTGGAGTCAGACCAGATTAACGTCATTAATAACCCAGTGTCTGGAGTCAGACCCGATTTTAACGTAATTAAAAACCCAACTGATATGAGTTAGTCCAGATTAACATCATTAATAACCCACTGTCTGGAGTTAGACCAGATTAACGTCATTAATAACCCAGTGTCTGGAGTTAGACCAGATTACCATCATTAATAACCCAGTGTCTGGAGTCAGACCAGATTACCGTCATTAATAACCCAGTGTCTGGAGTTCAGAACCCAACTGGGTTCTGGTTTCAGAACCAACCTGGTCGGGTTCAGAACCAACCTGGTTAGCTGGTTTCGATCCAAACCTGGTCTGGTTATCAGATCCAACCTGGTTGGTTTCCAGATCAACGCTGTCTGGTTTCAGAACAACTGGTTGGTGTTCGAACCAACCCTGGTATGGTTTCAGAATCAACTGGTTGGTTCAGATCAACCTGTCTGGTTTCCGAGATCCAACCTGGTCTAGTTTCAGATCAACCTGGTTGGTTTCAGATCCAAACCTGGTCTGGTTCAGATCCCAACCTGGTCTGGTTTTCAGATCCAAACCTGGTCTGGTTTCATCAACCTGGTCTATTTCAGACCCAAACCCGGGTCTGGTTCAGACCAACCGGTCTGGTTTCAGACCACCTGTCTGGTTTCAGACTCCAGACCTGGTTGGTTTTCAGAACCAACCTTGTCTGGTTTCGATGTATTGTTCAAGGTCAGTTCAGGAAACCAACCTGGTCTGAGTTTCAGAACCAACCTGGTGTGGTTTCAGAACCACCTGTATGGTGTTCAGATTGCCAACCTGGTCTGGTTTCAGATCCACCTGGTATGGTTTCAGATGTATTTGTGACAGGTCTGGTATTCAGGGTACCAACCATGCCTCCCTACTCCTAAGAGTGTGGCGTTCACCTTTATTCCTTTTCATGAGTGGCTGTCAGTGATCGGGGGGTCTGGCTGTCCAGTGATCGGGGGTCTGGTGTCAGTGAATCGGGGTCTGGCTGTCAGTGATTGGGTCTGGCTTCAGTGATCGGGTTGCGTCAGTGAGATCGGGCGTTGGCTAGTCAGTGATCGGGGGTCTGGCTGTCAGTGAGTCGGGGGTCTGGCTGTCAGTGATCGGGGGTACTGGCTGTCAGTGCCATGGGTCTGGCTGTCAGTTGATCGGGGGGTTATGCTGTCAGTGATCTGGGTCTGGCTGGTAGTGGATTGACATGGTTTAATGTTTCCTCTGTTCTTTAGAGAAGAACGGGTTTTCTTTCCTGTAGACTTAGCCCTGGATTCTACCTAACGTGGGCATTCCTTTCCAGACATTCTGACTGGTTGGAGTGTCCTCTGTTGTCTGTGCATTGACTGTTTTCTATTAGATTTAATACAGTTCATGATTATTGTAAATGGGCTATAATGTATCTGCACAGGGTTTAACAAGGCCAGAGGAATGAGAGAAGAGACCAGTGGTTGTGGGTTAGGTGATCGATCTCCGCCGCGTCGGAGGACAATGCGCTTCCTGAATTACCTAAATCACAACTGTGGACCAGATGGGCTTCCTGAATTACCTAATCACAACTGAGACAGATGAGCTTCCTGCATACCTAATCACAACGAGACCGATTGAGCTTTCCTGCATACCTAATCACAACTGAGGACCCGATGAGCTTCTGAATAACCTAATCCAACTGAGGACAGATGAGCTTCCTGAATACCTAATCACAACTGAGGACCAGATGAGCTCTGAATACCCTAATCACAGCTGGAGACAGATGAGCTTCCTGAATACTAATCACAGCTGAGGACAGGTGGGCTTCCTGGAATCCTAGGATCACAAACAGCTGAGGACCAGGTGGGCTTCCTGAATACCTATTCACAACTGAGACAGATGAGCTTCACTCGAATTGCCGGGCCACTGCTCTGATGACCAGGAGCCTCGGTCACTGCTCTGAATAGAGCCCGGTCACTGCTCTAACAGGGCCCTCGGTCCACTGCCTGAATAGGAGCGCTCGGTCCATGGCTTGAATAGAGGCCTCGAGTCCACTGCTCTGAATCAGGAGCCTCGGGTCCATGCTGCTGAATAGGAGCTCGGTCCACGTGGCTTGAATAGAAGCCCGGTCCATGCTCTGAACAGGAGCCGCGTCCACTGCTCTGAACAGGAGCCGTCGGTCCACTGCTCTTGAACAGAGCCTCGTCCACTGCTCGAACAGGCCTCGGTCCACTTGCTCTGAATGGGAGCTCGGTCCACTTGCTCTGAACAGGAGCCTCGGTCCCACTGCTCTGAACAGGAGCCTCGGTCAAATGCTCTGACATAGAGCTCGCGTACCACTGGCCATGCTGTACTAACACACACAGTGTGTCAAACGGGAAACGCTATGCGATTCTATTGGTCTGATTGTGTTAGATCATTTCCTGTTAAATGGGGTAAAGTACGCGTAACGGGGGTAATTCCTCCTTCTCTCTCTCTCCCTTCCTATCCTCTTCTCGTCCTGTCTCTCTCCCTCCCTGCCTGTTCCGTCTCTCTCTCTTCTCTCCCTCTCTCCTTCTCACCTATGCTTCCTCCTCTCTTCCTCACTCCTCTCACTCATCCCTCCTGTCTCGGGTTCTCTCTCACTCTCCCTCCTGTCTTCTCCTCCTGTCTCGCTCTTTCCTCTCTCTCCCTCTCTCTTCCTCCTGTATTCACATCACCCTCCCTCCTGCAGAAAATCTATACGCATTGCGTGTCTCAGAAAACAGATGTCAGAACCGCAGACAACAACATGGTCGCGCGAGCAACAACGTGGGTCAACATAAGGGTGCAGCGCGACGGAGAATAAACCAAAGAGGCAGTGTTGTCAGAGCATCTAACAGCATCACCAGGTACACTGCCCACCCCTGACCCCTGACCCCGACCCAACCCCCTTCTTAAAGGACTGCTTGTCCCGCTGTTTGGAACACACTGCGTGGCCAGCTCTAGGTTGAGAACAGCTGCGTGGCCAGGCCTCTAGTCTGAGCCACGGCATGGCCAGGCCCTCTTCTGAGGACACAAGCGCGTGGCAAGGCTCTAGTCTGAGGGACACAGCTGCTGTGGCCAGCTCTAGTCTGGGGAACAAGCTGCGTGCCAAGCTCTGACTTGAGACACAGCTGCTGGCCAGGCTTCTTAGACTGAGACACGGCTGCGTGGCAGGGCTCTGGCCTGGACACGCTGCGTGGCCAGGCTTAGCCTGAGACACAGCTGGCGAGGGCCAGGCTCTAGGATCTGATACTGCAGAGTTGAGGCTGCTCCAAAGTGTGCACTGGTCTTGCACACTTCATTGTCATGATTTTAAAGCATTAGAGTTGTAATTATTGGCTGAAGGGAGTTTCTTTCCACCGTTGTAAGCTAAATCCATGATGGAAGTGGTGCAAGTATTCAAACAACGTGTCTGAGCTCCGTTGATTCCTTAAAGGACCCGTCAGACTTACAGCTGTGTGTGGGCTCGATTGGTTTCCGTAAGGATCCCAGTCAGGACTATACAAGCTGGGTGAGCTGCGTTGGTCCTTAAGGATCCCAGTAGGACTATACCTTGGTGGGTGAAGCTCATTGGTTCCGTTTAAGGATCCCCGTCAGGACTATTACAGAGCTGGTGGTGAGCTCGTTGGTTTCCTTAGGCATCCCAGTCAGGGGACTATACAGCGTGTGTGTTGAGCTCGGTTGGTTCCTTAAGGATCCCCCCCAAAGTCAGGGATATAACAAGCTGTGTCTGAGGTCGTGGGGGTTCCTTAAGTATCCCCAGGTCAGGATTATCAGGTGTGTTGTGAGTCGTGTGGTTCCTTAAGGATCCCCCAGTCAGGACTAGTAGAGCTGGTGTGTTGAGCTCGTTGGTTCCTTTAAGGATCCCCAGATCAGGACTATACAGCTGTGTTGTGAGCTCGCTTGTTCTTAGCGATCCCCAAGTCAGGACTATACGGCTGTGTGGAGCTCGTTGTTCCTTAAGGATCCCCAGGTCAGGAAGTATACAGCTGTGTGTGAGCTCGTTGGTTTCTTAAGGATCCCCAGTCGAGGACTATTACAGCTGTGTGTGACCTCGTTGGTTCCTTAGGATCCGCCAGTCAGACTACAGCTGAGGTGTAGAGCTCCGTTGGTTTCCTTAGGATTCCCAGTCAGGACTCATGAGCAGCTGTGTGTGGCTCGGTGGTTCTATAAGGGATCCAGTCAGAGCTAATACAGCTTTTTCTTTCTGCCGTCTTTTGATATTTTATTCATATAGCAACTTTAATAATCAGACAAACGCAGAAGAATTCTTCACACGGAAAGTCTTCAATATATGATTTTACTGTTTTTTTTGTTTTTAGGTGTTATTTTATTAATTAATGTGAGGTTTGTTTCGTTCACTGTAAGAGCTTCAAATTGACTGCACATGTACTCTCATACCTGGCTGGACTGTTGTGACTCCAATGGCTCCCCCATTCCCTGATATAGTGCACTATTTACAGAGCCTTACCCTAACCAGAAGTAGTGCACTATAAAGGAATGCTTAAGGACACATTTGGGGGGCCTGGTGGTGTGCTTGCACTAATGGACAATGTCCTCTCGCTGTGGTACGTAATGCTAATAATGCTAAGGGTGATAGGCTAGAATCAGTGGTTATGTTATAATGCTAATGGTGATAGCTAGGGGTCAGGTCGTAGTAATGCTAAATGCAATGTGGTAGGTAGGGATCGTGCGTAGTAATGCTATAATGCTAATCGTGGTAGGCTAGATCAGTGGCTAGTAATGCTATAATCGCTAATGGTGATAGGCCTTAAGGATCAAGTGTAGTAATGCTAATTGTGAGGAGGTAGATTCAGTGGTAGTGGACTAATGATGCTGGGCAGGAGATCAAGTGGGTAGTAATGACTTATGATGCGGTGGGCTAGGGAATCGTGGTGTATGGCTAATGATGATAGCTAGGGATCGATGGTAGTAATGCTAATGATAGACTAGGGATCATTGGTGTATGTAATGATGAGTTAGGCTAGGGATCAGGTGGTAGGTATGCGGATACATGCTAATGGTAATAGACTAAGAGATTAGTTGGTAGTAATGCTATAGTGCTGAATGGGGTAGCTTAGGGATCAGTGGTAGTAATGCTAATGATGAATCGGCTAGCGGAAGCAGTGGTAGTAAGGCTATAAATGCTAATGGTAAATAGACTAGAGATTGAGTGGTTAGTAGATGCTATATGCTAATGTAATAGGACTAGAGATTGTGGTAGAGATGCATTAATGCTAATGGTGGCTAAGGCTAGGATCAGTGTAGTAATGCTCAATGATGATAGGCTTAGGGATCAGTGGGAGTTAATGCTTAATGATATAGCTAGGATCAATATGGTATAATTTGTTTTTTGTTTTGTTTTAAACATGTTTATGTCAGGGCGGCAGGTAGCTGTGTTAGAGCGTGGTCTAGTAAGGGTTGGCGTCATTTCTCAGGAAGTTAACTGAGATTTCAAATTCAATTCCTCATCTCTTTTTTGCCTTTCAATGGAGGAAAATGCTGATTGGGAATTTGGTTACTTTCTGAATTGACCCTGATATTGAAAGGAGTTGAACCAACCCTGCTTTCTTTTTTGTTTTATGCTAAACCCTAAGGCAGGGGTAGCAGAAAGAGAGAAGTAAGTGACTTGTTTCAGTGGCCTAATGCTTGGGAGCACTGAAGTAGTGACTTGATTCAGTGCCTTGTATTGTAGAATGAGCTGTTTGGTTGGTCTGTTTGTAGTTTCAGATGCCACCTCCTGCTCTTTGCAAGCCAGCTCACCTATCTCTAGGTGGACAGACAGGTTCCTACCCTTAAAAATGTACGTGTGCTTAGGGTTTGGTTTGCAGGTAGCCAAGGACCGCTGCCAGTCTCCCTCCAAGCAACTCGTGTCAGCGATCACACCAGTTTACCCACGGCCCTACAGCAGACTGGTCTACAGGGATAATATAGTGTGGGTAGAGCCAGGGGTGTTCTTGAGTCGACCAGATTACAGATCAGTTAAGAACCACAGTGTCTGAATTCACCCGATTTTAACGTAATTAAAAACCCAACTGATATTTTTTTTGAGTTAGTCCAGATTAAATCGATTCAAGTAACCCACTGTCTGGAGTTAACCAGATTACGTCTTAATACCAGTTCTGAGGTCAGACCAGATTACCGTTCATTAATAACCAGTGTCTGGAGTCAGACAGTATTACCGTCATATACCCAGTGTCTGGGGGAGATTAGCAAAACCACTGGATTTTAACCAGTTTTCATTTAATACCATGTCTGATTTAAACCAGATTAATGCGTTCATAACCCAGTGTCTGGATTCAGACCAGAATGCGATTACCGTTCATTAATAACCAGTGTCTTGGAGTCAGACTCAGATTGACGCTCATTAATAAACCCAGGTCTGGAGTCAGACCAGATTACGTCATTAATACACATGTCTTGGATCAGACCAGTTCAATAGTCATTAATAAACCACTTGTCTGGATTAACCAGTTAATGTCATAATAATAAACCCATCTTCGGTAATTTTAAACCCAGATTTATGTCATTAAGTAACACAGCAAAAATGTCTGGATTCAAGACCAGATTAAGTCATTCATAAACCCAGTGTCTGGGGAGTCAGCCAAGATTAACGTCATTAATAACCAGTGTCGGGTCAGACCCAGATTAACTCATTACATAACACTG
>NW_019944906.1:49914-57861 GCF_002910315.2 Salvelinus sp. IW2-2015
CCCACTGTCTGGATTCAGACCAGATTAATGTCATTAATAACCCACTGTCTGGATTTAAACCAGATTAATGTCATTAATAACCCAGTGTCTGGATTTAAACCAGATTTAATGTCATTAATAACCCACTTCACATAAAATAGTGTCTGTTTTGCACTGAATTTAAAACAACCCATCTATCAAATGTAGATCGCTACAAATGAGTCTGCACTGCTTCCATGATAATGAATTAGCATGCTATATATTGATATGCTATTATGGACCACCACGACTGGCGGTACGCTGTAACATGAACGACCTGAATGTTTAGGCCCCTGACACCACTACCTGTCCGGGAATGACTGCAGCCTTGTATCGTACTGCGATGACCTGGGGTGTGTTCATTAGGCACCTAACAGAAGAAAACTGACTGAAACAGGGAGAGACTACCAGGACTAGTAGTCCAATAACAAACACTAATGTATATTTTCCTGTTGGAAAACATTTTTGCTACGGCTGCTGAACACTACCCTGTAGTGGTCAAATGGCACCCTTTTTCCATAGGGGTTGAAAGTAGTGCACATTTTTATTAGTGGATAGGGTGCCATTTGGGACACTAGTCCCTGTGTGTGTCTGGCAGGGATGTTAAGGTTACAGAATTCTGTGTCACAAAGGGCATCCTATTCTCTATGTAATACATTACTTGGGTGCAGGCTAGCTTTGGAGCGGGCTAGCTTTGGAGCAGGCTAGCTTTGGAGTGAGCTAGCTTTGGAGCGGGCTAGCTTTGGAGCAAGCTAGCTTTGCTCGGTCTATGTAGTCCCCTTAACTATTGCTGTTGTGTGATTTAATTATGTCAATGATCTTTCATATTTATACCTCAGCACCACTGTTTTTATTTTTTCATTCATGCTATACTGTGGTTTTTTTGTTGTTGTTGTTTGTTATTTCTTATTTGTTTTGTTTATAATTAAACTGTTCTCTCTGTGTGTCCACTAATTACAATTAATAAATAAACTTACCTCTGAGTTAAAAGGTCCATTCAGTTTGTATGCAGTAAAGTCATACCGTATTTAAAAAAAAATCTCACCACATGTGTGATGGAAACAGGAAGTGTCGGTACAATTTTAGAAATGCTGACAGATCATTTGTTTGTTCGACGTCGCGGGATCTTTTTTTGTGTCGGTAAAATTCATTATGTGAGAAATGGAGGTGGAAACGCCTTTATGCCCAAATATGGATATAACAATCATCATACTGACGTAAACTTGGGAGTCGGGAGTAGAGGTCGACCGATTTTAATCGGCATGGACGATTTAATTAGGGCCAATCTTTCAAGTTTTCATAACAATCGGTAATCGGCCTTTTTTGGACGCCATGAAGAACCTGCGTGGCAGGCTTGACTACCTGTTACGCGAGTGCAGCAAGGAACCAAGGTAAGTTGCTAGCTAGCATTAAACTTTTCTTATAATAAACAATCAATCTTCACGTAATCACTAGTTAACTACACATGGTTGATGATATATCTAGTTTAACTAGCTTGTCCTGCGTTGCATATAATCAATGTGGTGCCTGTTAATTTATCATCGAATCACAGCCTACTTCAACTTTGCCAAACGGGTGACGATTTAACAAAAGCGCATTTGTGAAAAAAAAGCACATTCGTTGCACCAATGTACCTAGCCATAAACATCAATGCCTTTATTAAAATCAATATACAGAAGTATACAGAGTCAGGGTATATGCAGCAGTTTGGGCCGCCTGGCTCGTTGCGAACTGTGTTTCTTCCTAACAAAGACCGTAATTAATTTGCCAGAATTTTACATAATTATGACATAACATTGAAGGTTGTGCAATGTAACAGCAATATTTAGACTTAGGGTTGCCACCCGTTCGATAAAATACGTAACGGTTACGTATTTCACTGAAAGAATAAACGTTTTGTTTTCAAAATGAAGTCTGATTTGACAGAGCAGTCTGACTGAGCGGTGGTAGGCAGCAGCAGGCTCATCAGCATTCAAACAGCACTTTACTGCGTGTGCCAGCAGCTCTTAGCAATGCTTGAAGCACAGCACTGTTTATGACTTCAAGCCTATCAACTCCTGAGATTAGGCTGGCAATACTAAAGTACCATTAAACATCCAATAGTCAAAGGTATATGAGAAATACAAAATGGTATAGAGAGAAATAGTCTATTAATTTCCTAGTAATAACTCACAACTAAAAACCTCTTAATGGGAAATATGAAGACTCAATGTAAAAAGGAGCCACCAGCATATTTCTCATGTTTCTGGCAAGAACTGTAAACATTAGCTTTTATCATGGCACCATATGCACTTTTTACTTCTTCTCCAAACACTTTGTTTTGTGCTATTTAAAAAATTGACATGTTTCATTATTTTATTTGAGGCTAAATTGATTTATTTATGTATTAAATTAAGTTAAATAAAAGTGTTTTCAATCTATTGGTGTAACTTTCCTTATAACCAAATGTATATAAAAAAACGTCCGATTCAATCCGGGAATCTTTACACTTTTTTAAGCCTCGAGACTTTAGTGCTTCAGGGTGTCTATAACTGGCTGAGCCAGTGTGTGGGACATTGGTTGTCATTGTTGAAACAGGAACAATAGAACTGCCCTTAAGACACATGGTAATGTGCTAACAGAGTTAGACCTCAGTTCACTGACTGTTCTGCTGCTGATAAGATAAACTAACGAGACTTACATTAGACCAGGTGTGGATCTGAGGACTCTGAACACTGGAGAAGAAGAGCTCCTAGAGCCCTGATGCACATTCCATGACCAAAGTTCTAGAACGTGGGAATGGTTATAATGCATAGAGCTGCTATAGAGCTATCTGCTCTGTTTTACATCTATAATGCATAAGCTATTCTGCTTCCTGTTCCGCATCTTTAATGCATAGAGCCTGTTCTGCTCCTGTTTAACATCATAATCCATAGAGCTATTCTGCTCCGTTCTACATCATAATGCATAGAGCCTGTTCTGCTTCACTTCTACATTCAAATCATGGAGCCTTATTCTGCTTCCTTTTTACATCATAATGCATAGAGCCTATCTGCTTCCGTTTCATCAAATGCCTGGAGGCCTTTCTGCTGCCTGTTCTACATCATAATGCATAACCTATTCTGCTTCCTTGTTCTACGATCATAATGCATAGAGGCCTATTCTGCTTCCTGTTCTACATCATAATGCATAGAAGCTATTCTGGCTTCCTGTTCTACATCATAATGCCATAAGAGCTATTCTGCTTCTGTTCTTACATCATAATGCATAGAGCCTATTCTGCTTCCTGTTTCTACATCATAATGCATAGAGCCTATTGCTTCTGTTCTACATCATAATGCATAGAGCCTATTCTGCTCCTGTTTACATCCGTATGGATGTCAGTAAATCAGGCTAGTTTAGTTTCCGTTATCAGTCGTAGAATTCAGTGTTCAGTTTCAGGGTAGTATTCAGGTGGGTTAGATTGGGTAGACGTGATATTCAGGTTCGTATCAGGTTAGCTGAGTGTTCAAGGTGTGTCAGTATTAGTGGTATATCAGTATTAGTATTCAGTTGTTCGTAGTTCGTATTCAAGGTGTTAAGTACGTAGATTCAGTGTTCGTATTCAGGTCATGCTATTCAGGTGTAGATTATGTTCTCAGGATGTTCAGTATTGCAGTGTAGATTCAGGTGTATTCAGGTGTTCAGTATTCAGGTTTCTAGATCAGGATCAGTATTCAGGGTTCAGTATTCAGGTGTAGAATTCAGGTTATCAGATATCAGTTTCAGTATTCAGGTGTAGAATTCAGTGTTCAGTATTCAGGTGTTCAGTATTCAGGTGTAGTATTCAGGTGTTCAGTATTCAGGTGTATTCAGCAGTATTCAGGTGGATGGGAAAACTGTGAAGGCTCAGATCTGGGACGCAGCTGGTCAGGAGAGATACCGGGCTATTACATCAGTGTGAGTCTCTCTGGTGGTGGTACACACACACACACACACACACACACACACACACTAGGGATGTAATGATTCACTGTTACGCATCAGTCCCTGATTAAAATGTTAAAACAAGACAGCATCGGTCCACGGTCCCCAAACCCATCCAAATGTAGCATGCATCGGTCAGAAAATCTGAATACATTTTTCCCCCGCATAGAAAATGTATTCAAACGTTACGAATCCCCATTTGGGTTGTTGCTCAAACTCCTTTCTGTCTACCTTCTGAAAAGACCTCATCTACTGAGACAACAGTGTCAAACTAGGCCTGTTACTGTGTCGACAGTCACTGATCTACAAGTCATTTTGCCGAACATCCCCAGGCAATACCAGGAGCCTAGTCAAAACTGTGCACCAGGCCCAGCTTCACACACTGACCAATACAATGTAGGGGGCGTGTTCAGCTTCGCACATTGACCAATACGATGTAGGGGGCGTGTTCACCTTTAGTGTTCAAATGGCTCAATATTAGGTTGTCACTTAATGAATAAAGACTATGTAATTTGCTAGGTTATTGTTATCTATACATGGTGGAAAGTTATGTTTTTCGCCAAATAAAAATAAGCTATCGGAGATGACTCATCTGCATATACCTCCTTAACGGGGCTTACAATAGATCATGTTATGAGACTATACAGGACTGACCATCCATGATATCAACATTATTGTTTTAACCATGTTATGAGACTATACAGGACTGACCATCCATGATATCAACATTATAGTTTTAACATGTTATGAGACTATACAGGACTGACCATCCATGATATCAACATTATAGTTATAACCATGTTATGGAGGCTATACAGGACTGACCATCCATGATATCAACATTATGTTTAACCATGTTATGAGACTATACAGGACTGACCATCCATGATATCAACATTATAGTTATAACCATGTTATAGACTATAACAGGACTGACCATCCATGATATCAACATTATAGTTATAACCATGTTATGAGACTATACAGGACTGACCATCCTGATATCAACATTATAGTTTTATTCATTTTATGAGACTATACAGGATGGATCCATCCATGATATCCACATTATAGTTTTTTATCTATCGTGATCTGATGGCTATACAGTATTTGTTTACATTTACATTTTGTACCAACATTGGAGTTAAACAAACATATATTTTGTGTTCAGATGGGGAACACCAGTTGAACTAAGCTCATGAGGCATTTATAAGTAATCTTCTTCAAGAATCAATGTAGTAGTGGGGTGGTAGATGTCTAGTCTCCTTTATGCTCTAATCTGATAGTGGTAGTGGGGTGGTAGATGTCTATCTCCCTTATGGCTCTAATCTGATAGTGGTAGTAGGGTGGTATATGTCTAGTCTCCCTTATGGCTCTAATCTGTGTCTATTCTCCTTTATGGCTCTAATCTGATAGTGGTAGATGTCTAGTCTCCCTTATGGCTCTAATCTGATAGTGGTAGATGTCTAGTCTCCCTTATGGCTCTAATCTGATAGTGGTAGTGGGGTGGTAGTGTCTAGTCTCCCTTATGGCTCTAATCTGATAGTGGTAGATGTCTAGTCTCTCCCTTATGGCTCTAATCTGATAGTGGTAGATGTCTAGTCTCCTTTATGGCTTATATGATAGTGGTAGTGGCGTGGTAGATGTTTAGTCTCCGTTATTGCTCTAGTCTGATAGTGGTAGTGGGGTGGTATATGTCTAGTCTCCCTTATGGCTCAATCTGATAGTGGTAGATGTCTAGTCTCCTTTATTGCTCTAATCTGATAGTGGTAGTGGGGTGGTAGATGCCTAGTCTCCTTCATGGCTCTAATCTGATGTCTAGTCTCCTTATGGCTCTAATCTGATAGTGGTAGATGTCTAGTCTCCTTATGGCTCTAATCTGACAGTGGTAGTGGGGTGGTAGATGTCTAGTCTCCCTTATGGCTCTAATCTGATAGTGGTAGATGTCTAGTCTCCCTATGGCTCTATCTGTAGTGGTAGATGTCTAGTCTCCCTTGTGCTTTAATCTGATAGTGGTAGTGGGGTGGTAGATGTCTAGTCTCCCTTATGGCTCTAATCTGAAAGTGGTAGATGTCTAGTCTCCTTTATGGCTTTAATATGATAGTGGTAGTGGCGTGGTAGATGTTTAGTCTCCGTTATTGCTCTAGTCTGATAGTGGTAGTGGGGTGGTATATGTCTAGTTCCCTTATGGCTCTAATCTGATAGTGGTAGATGTCTAGTCTCCTTTATTGATCTAATCTGATAGTGGTAGTGGGGTGGTAGATGCCTAGTCTCCTTCATGGCTCTAATCTGATGTCTAGTCTCCTTTATGGCTCTAATCTGATAGTGGTAGATGTCTAGTCTCCTTTATGGTTTTAATCTGATAGTGGTAGTGGGGTGGTAGATGCTCTAGTCTCCTTTTGTCTCTAATCTGATGTCTAGCTCTCTTATGGCTCTAATCTGATAGTGGTAGATGTCTAGTCTCCTTTATGGCTTTAATATGATAGTGGTAGTGGCGTGGTAGATGTTTAGTCTCCGTTATTGCTCTAGTCTGATAGTGGTAGTGGGGTGGTAGATGTCTAGTCTCCTTTTTGGCTCTAATCTGATAGTAGTAGTTGGGACGGTAGATGTATAGTCTCCCTTATGCTATATCTGATAGTGGAGATGTCTATTCTCTTTATGGCTCTAATCTGATAGTGGTAGTAGGGTGGTAGATTCTAGTCTCCTTTATGGCTCTAATCTGATAGTGGTAGATGTCTAGTCTCCTTATGCTCTAATCTGATAGTGGTAGATTCTACTCTCCCTTATGGCTCTAATCTGATAGTGGTAGTAGGGTGGTATATGTCTAGTCTCCCTTGTGCTCTAATCTGATAGTGGTAGACGTATAGTCCTCTCTTATGGCTCTAATCTGATAGTGGTAGATGTCTACTCTCCCTTATGGCTCTAATTTGATAGTGGTAGTGGGGTGGTAGATGTCTAGTCTCCCTTATGGCTCTAATCTGATAGTGGTAGATGTATAGTCTCCCTTATGGCTCTAATCTGATAGTGGTAGTGGGGTGGTAGATGCCTAGTCTCCTTTATGGCTCTAATCTGATGTCTAGTCTCCTTTATGGCTCTAGTCTGATAGTGTTAGATGTGTACTCTCCCTTATGGCTCTAATCGATAGTGGTAGATGTCTAGTCTCCCTTATGGCTCTAATCTGATAGTGGTAGATGTCTAGTCTCCCTTATGGCTCTAATCTATAGTGGTAGATGTCTAGTCTCCTTTATGGCTCTAATCTGATAGTGGTAGTGGGTTGGTAGATGCCTAGTCTCCTTCATGGCTCTAATCTGATGTCTTGTCTCCTTTATGGCTCTAATCTGATAGTGGTGATGTCTAGTCTCCTTTATGGCTCTAATCTGATAGTGGTAGTGGGTGGTAGATGCCTAGTCTCCTTCATGGCTCTAATCTGATGTATTGTCTCCTTTATGGCTCTAATCTGATAGTGGTAGATGTTCTAGTCTCCCTTATGGCTCTAATCTGATAGTGTGAGATGTCTAGTCTCCCTTATGGCTCTAATATGATGTCTAGTCTCCTTTATGGCTCTAATCTGAAAGTGGTAGATGTCTATTCTTCTTTATGGCTCTAATCTGATAGTGGTAGATGTCTAGTCTCCTTTATGGCTTTATATGATAGTGGTAGTGGCGTGGTAGATTTTTTGTCTCCCTTATTGCTCTAATCTGATAGTGGTAGATGTCTAGTCTCCTTTATGGCTCTATCCTATAGTGGTAGATGTCTACTCTCCTTATGGCTCTAATTGATAGTGGTAGTGGGTGGTAGATGTTTTAGTCTCCGTTATGGCTCTAATCTGATAGTGGTAGTAGGTGGTAATATGTCTAGTCTCCTTGTGGCTCTAATCTGATAGTGGTAGACGTTATAGTCTCTTTATGGCTCAATCTGATAGTGGTAGTGGGGTGGTAGATGTCCTAGTCCTCTTTATGGCTCTAGATCGTGATGTCTAGCTGT
>NW_019944907.1:0-10601 GCF_002910315.2 Salvelinus sp. IW2-2015
AACTAATGGGGATCCATAATAACCCAAAGAAAAGATAGCACGCCTTGCAAACTAATGGATCCATAATAAACCCCAGGAAGGAGTAGCGCTGTCTTGGCAGAACTAATGGGGATCCATAATAATCCCCAGAAAAGTAGCTACTGCCTTGCATAACAATGGATCCCATAATAAAACCCCAGTAGTAGTAGCTGCTCCTTGGCAGAAACTAAAGGGATCCCATTAAAAAAAACAGGGAAGAGTGCCGCTGCCCATGGCAGAACTAATGAGGATCCATAATAAACCCCAGGAAGAGACTGCTGCCCTTGCAGAACTAAGGGGGATCCATAAGTAAACCCAGTTTTAGATATCCATGCTACCTTGGCAGGAACTATGGGATCCATAAAAACCCAGAAGAAGTAGCCCCGCTCCTGCAGAACTAATGAGACCCCATAATAAACCCCAAAGAGTAGCCCTGTCTGGACAGGAAACTAATGAGGATCCATAATAAACCCCAGGAAGAGTAGCTGGCCGTCTTGACAGAAACTAATGAGGATCCATAATAAACCCCAGGAAAGTACTGCTTCCTTACAGAACTAATGATCCATTAATAAACCCAGGAAGAGTAGGCTTGCTGCCTTGGCAGGAACTAATTAGGGAATCCATAATAAACCCCAGGTAGAGTATGCTCCCGCAGGAACTAATGGGACCATAAAAAAAACCCAGAAGAGTAGCCCTTCCTGGCAGGAACTACGATAGGATCCATAAATAAAACCCCAGGAAGAGTATCTCCGTCTTACAGAACTAATGAGGATCCATAAAACCCAGGAAGAGTAAAGCTGCTGTCTTGACAGAACTAATGGGACCATAATAAACCCAGAAGATAGCTGCTGCCTGCAGGAACTAATGGATCCATAATAAACCAAGGAAAAGCAGTACTGCTGTCTTGGCAGGAACTAATGGACCATAATAATCCCCAGGAAAGTAGCTGCTCCTTTAATGAAACTAATGGGTATCATAATAAACCCCCAGTAGAGAGCTGCTGCCTTGCAGAACTAATGGGGATCCATAAAAAAACCAGGAAGAGTAGCGCTTGCCTTGCAGAACTAATGAGGATCCATAATAAACCCAGAAAGTAAGCTGCCCTGTCTTGAGAAACCTTAATGGCCCATAATAAACCCATTAGGTTAGCTGCTGCCCCTTCAGAACTAATGGGGATCCATAAAAAACCCAGGAAGAATAACGCGTAGTGACAGAACTAATGAAGTATCCATAATAAACCTCAGGAAGAGTAGCCTGCGTTGCAGAACTAATGGGATCCATAATAACCCCCCCCAGTAGAGTAGCCTTGCTTCCTTGCAGAACTAAGGGGATCCATAATAAACCCCCAGAAGATAGCTGCTGCCTTGCAGACTAATGGGATCCCATAATAAACCCCCCAGAAAGAATAGCTTGCTGTGATTGACTGAGGAAACTAATGAGGATCCATAATAAACCTCAGGAAGATAGCTGCTTCTGACAGAATCTAATGGATCCATAATAAACCCCCAGAAAGTAAAGACTCTGTCTTGACAGAACTAATGGATCCACATAATAAAACCCCAGAAGAGTACGCTTGTATTGACAGGAACAATTGAGGATTCCATAAGTAAACCTCAGGAAGAGTAGCTTGCTGTCTTGGCAGGAAAATCTAATGGGATCCATAATAAACCCCAGCTAATAGCTGCTGCCTTGGCAAGGAAACTAATGGAATCCATAAATAAACCCCAGGAAGATAGCTGCTTGTCTTGGCAGAACTAATGGGATCCATAATTAAACCCCAGGAGAGAGCTGCTGCCTTGCAGGAAACTAATGGGATCCATAATAAACCCCAGCAAGAGTAGCTTCTGTATTGACACGGAACTAATGGGATCCATAAAATAACCCCAGGAAAGTAGCTTGCTGTCCTTGCAGAACTAATGGGTCCACAAATAAACCCAGGAAGAGTAGCTGCTTCTTACGAAACAATGATCCAAATAATAGACCAAAGAAGATAAAGTTGACAAACCAGAAGAATAAAAAAAAACAACCACAAATTGTCCTTTAAGCAATTATTTGTTGTGTGTGTGTGTGGTGTGTGCTGTGGTGTGGTGTTTGGTGCTGTGTGGTGTTGGTGTGTGTGTGTTGTGTGTGTGTGTGTGTGTGTGTTGTGTGTGTGTGATCGGTGTGTGTGTTGTAGTGTGTGTGTTGTGTACCTGCTCAGCGATCTCCTGTCTGCGTATTCTCCAGGTCTTCTGCTGTTCATTGGTGTGATCCATGATTTCCCCCTCAACCAGCCACTTCTTCCCATCGCCTACAACCCACAACACACACACACACACACACCACCATCAGGCTTCCACCACCACACACACACACACCACACACACACCACACACACACACACCACACACCACACACACCACACACACACACACACACACACACACACACACACACACACCACACACACACACACACACAGACACACACAACACACACAGAGATACTGTACAGAGCAGTTGTTATGGAGAGAGGGAGTGGACTGGAAAAACTGGCAGTCTTTACTGAAAACGCTCTTTGTTTGTTTGTTGCCAATTTATATATATGTGTGTGTGTATGTGTGTGTGTGCGTGTGCGTGTGTGCGTGTGCGTGTGCTGGGTGTGTGTGTGTGCGTGTGTGTGTGTGTGTGTGCGTGCTCGGAAGCTTGATGTGTGTGTGGTGTGTGTGTGTGTGTGTGTGTGTGTTGTGTGTGTGCGTGGCGTGTTGCTGTGCTGTGCTGTGCGTGTCGGAAGCTGATGGTGTGGTGTGTGTGCTCCAGTTCCTTAGTTCATTCCTGAGAGTGAGAGGAAAAAAAAGAGAGAAAAGAGAGTGAGAGGAAAAGAGAGAGGAGGAAGAAGAGGGAAAGTGAGAGAAGGAGGGAAATGAGAGAGGAGGGAGGAAGTAGGGAGAAGAGAGGGGAAAGAGAAGAGAGGGAAGAGAGAGGAGGGAGAGAAAACGGGAGATAGGGGAGGAAAGAGAGTGAGGGGGAGGAAAGAGAAGAGAGAGGAAGCTGGGAGTAGAGATAGAGAAAGAGAGATGGAGGAGAAAGAGAGAGAGAGAGAAAGAGAAGAGGGAAAAAAGAGGACGAGAGAGGGGAGAAAGAAGGGAGGAAAGAGAGAGGAGAGGAAAAGAAAGAGAGAGAGGGAAAGAGAGAGGGGAGAGAAGGAGAAAGAAGGAGGAAAGAGAGGGAGGGAGGAAGAGAGAGAGAAGAAGAGAGAGAGGAGAGAAAGAGAAGAGTGAGGGGAGAGAAAGGGAGGAAAGAGAGAGAGAGAGGGAGAGAAAGAAAGAGGAGGGAGAGAGAGAGATGAGAGAGGAGAGAGCGAGAAGAAGAGAAAGAGAGAAAAAGAGGAGCGAGGGAAAGAGAGAGGGGTTCTGTGTTCTTAATGCATGGGACTGCTTTCTCCACTACCCCTCAGTCAAAACACAGCACATACAGACAGAAAAACACACACCTAACTCATCAATATTGCAGTGTTCAGTTCAGCATGCTAAGGATGGAGATAGTATTCTCTTTGCTACTCCACCCCCCTTACTCTCCCTATTCCTCTCTCTCCTCTGCCTTCTCTTCCCTCTCTCTCTTCCCTCTCTCTATTCCCCTTTCTCCTGCTACCCTCTCTCTTCTTCTCTCTGCCTACCCCCTTCCCTCTCTCTATCCTTTCTTCTCTCTTCCATCCTCTCCCTCCATCTCTCCCTGCCTATCTCCTTTCCCTCTCCTATCCTCTCTCTTCTTCTCTTCTCCGTCCTCCTCCTTCATCTCCGTCATCCCTCTTCTTCTTCTCTCTCTGCCTACCCTTCTTCTTCTCTGCATCCCTCCTTCCTCTCGAACATCTCACTCCCTCCTTTTTCTGGTTCATATAAAGTCAATGAACTAAGCAGACCAGAACTGTTGAGAAAAAATATATGGTAAACTGCATTTAAAAAAAGTAACCCTTATTTAACTAGGCAAGTCAGTTAAAATAAACACATTTTTATTTACAATGATGCCTACCCCAGCCGACACGGCCAATTTTGCGCCGCCCTATGGACTCCCAATGGCACGCGCGATGTGATACAGCCTGGATTCGAACCAGGGACTGCATGTGACGCCTCTTGCACTGAGATGCCGTGCCTTAGACCACTGTGCCACTCGGGAGCCCAAACATGATGTGACATCTTAATCTATCCACCATTTTTCTGTCCACTAGGCATGTGTCGTTCCCTCACCACTCCCTGGCACTACCACTGCCGACACCTATCCAGACAGTTAAAGGTAAGGTCAACAGTTATGCTATCATATGGGTTAGGGGTCAAGGGTTACAATCCACAGGTTAATAGTATATACCCTATCCAGACAGGTTAAGGGTTCTATCAATCCTGACAGGTAAGGGGTTAAGGGGTCTATATATCCTGACAGGTTAAAGGTTAAGGGTCAACAGTTATTGCTCTACATATGGGTTAGGCGTCAAGTTCATACCTATCCAGACAGTGTAATGAGGATACTATTGTGAAAGAGGAGGGAAGGAGAGGAAACAGCAGGATTGAAAGAGGAGAGGAGGAAATAACACCCACAGGAAACCACGAAGGATGAAAGAGGAGGGGAGGAGAGGAGAAGTAATCACCCACAGGAAACAGCAGGTTGAAAGAGAGAGAGAGAAGTATACCCACAGGAACAGCAGGGATGAAGAGAGGGGAGAGAGAGAAATAATCACCCACAGAAACAGCAGGGATGAAAGAGGAGGAGAGAAGAAGTAATCACCCACAGAAACAGCAGGAGAAAGAAGAGGGAGAATATAATCACCCACAGAAACAGCAGGGTGAAAGAGGAGGAGGGAGAAGTAATCACCCACAGGAAACAGCAGGGTGGAATAGAGGAGGGAGCAGAAGTAATCACCCACAGGAAACAGCAGGGTGAAAGAGGAGGGAGGAGAAGTAGTGAGTAGCTACAATCATACTGCTGAAACCAATGATTCAGGGAGTTGGTTTATGATTTCAACTCTAATTTGATGCAAGTTTTAAAACATGTTTTTATTAAAACATTTGTCGTCACGTGACTATCATTAATGTGATGACTGTGTCATGACTCTCCTGTGAGGATACAAAGGATCAGGTTGCAGTAGTCCACTCTACAGCGCTCTCTCTCTCGCAGAGGAGGGGGGGGGGGGAGAGGGGTGAAGTTGGCCGTTTTATGACGGTAGTAAATACCTTGTAGAAACTCTACCTTTGGGCTCTGCGGGATGGAAAGAAACATTTTGTTACAAGGAGATTCCAAAATGCGGGATAATAAACAATATTTCAGTAATACAAACATAGGAATGGTCCGTAGTTATTTAAAGAATAACCATTGTCCAACAGTTGTTGTTTTGATATCATTAAGGATGGTATAACTAAATAACTGTACCTCTACAAATGTATACGTCCCAGTTACAGATTCACATTTAAATGTTGTGGAACATATGATTACATTTAAATCTCTAGACTAGTATATTGCCAGGTTGCTACGCGGCGTGTAAAATGGTTCTAGCTCCACATTAGACCAGCGTGATCGACAGCGTGAGCTGAAAGTACGATATGGTATAAACTCTGAAACTCTGGTTAGAAACTCTGAAACTCTCTATCGAAGAAGACGACACAGGAACATTCAGTATGCAGCTGTTTAAGTACTTTAATCTAGGAAACTCGACAGAAGACGAGAAGACAAAGAACAATTTACTCTCACCACCATAGATACCTCTATTCTAATGGACAGAACCCGCTGAACTATGCGGGGTAGACCTCTGGAGGATCCGTTCTAACACAACCAGAGGCTTACACAACCAGAGACTTTCTGGCGAATTACTCCCCATAGATGGATCGAGTGTTTTCAACAGAGACAGCAAAGACATACACACATAACTATGTACATTGCAATTATTTCGAATGAGCGGCTGTTCATGTGCAAAGTATTTGCATTTTTATTTAGTTAGTTAGTAAATAAATAATTAAGCCAATTTGTATATCGCTGATTCATCATTTATGTTCAGGTTCGTGCAGATATCCAACAATTTTGTGACATTCAGAATGAAGACTGAAGGTAAATAAGAATTAATGAATTGACTGTGACTGATGTAAGAGATATTTATATCTTTAGAGTTTAGCCGGGAGATAGTAACTCGTTAAATAACTTTCCCGTTACTACTTAATGTTATATGATTAATTGAATCGCGTAATAATTGAACGTGGTATGTAATTATTTTATAAAATAACAGTCAAACACATTAATGATAGTCAAGACACGACAACTGCTATTCATTGAAAAATGACCTACTACGTTTAATTATTACTTGATTAAATGAATCATGTAACAATTAACTCATTAGGAATTTGGGGCACCACAGGAAAAGTTTGTTTAACTTCTTTGGGATAGGGGGCGGTATTTTGACGTCTGGATGAAAAGCGGGCCCAAAGTAAACTGCCTGCTACTCAGGCCCAGAGGCTAGGTTATGCATATAATTTGTAGATTTGGATAGAAAACACTCTAAATAWTCTAAAACTGTTAAAATAATGTCTGTGAGTTTTACAGAACTGAAATGGCAGGCGAAACCCCGAGGACAAACCATCCCCCCAAAATAATATTTCATCCTACCACTAATTTCAATGGCTGGCACTTTTATGATAAGGCGAAATCCTCCCAGGTTGCAGTTCCTAGGGCTTCCACTAGATGTCAACAGTGTTTAGAAAGAGTTTCAGGCTGGTTTTTGGAAAAATGAGCCAGAAATTGTAGTTTTTCTAGGTGGCTCCCATTTTGGCTGTAGTGTTTCCAAGCGCGTGAATGAGAGCGCGTTCTTTGGTATTTTTCTCCGGTAAAGACAATAACGATTCTCTGTTTTAAATGTTATGATTTATTTGCGTATTAGGGTACCTGAGGTTTGATTATAAATGTTGATTGACTTGTTTGGATAAGTTATTTGGTAACGTTTGGGATTCATTTTGTATGCATTTTGAAGGAGGGAAACCGAGTGGATTACTGACTGAAGCGCGCCAGCTAAACTGAGTTTTTATGGATATAAAGAAAGACTTTATCGAACAAATTAACCATTTGTAATGTAACTGGTACCTTTTGGAGTGCCAACAGAAGAAGATATTCAAAGGTAAGGCATATATTATAACGCTATTTCTGACTTTCATGTCGCAACTCCCTGGTTGAAAATGATTTGTTATGCATTTGTGTGCTGGGCGCTGTCCTCAGATAATCGCATGGTTTGCTTTCGCCGTAAAGCCTATTTGAAATCTGACACGGCGGCTGGATTAACAACAAGTTAAGCTTTATTTCGATGTATTGCACATGTGATTTCATGGAAGTTAGGGTTAGGGTTAGTAATATTTATATTTATATAATAGTATTTTATATATATTATATATATTAATAGTAATATTTATATTTATAGTAATTTTGTCACGATCGTTATAAGGAGTGGACCAAGATGCAGCATGGTATGTATCGTCGCCGGAGGCTTCGGATCTGGGGAACCCTTGCACGGAGGCTCCGGACCTGATCGTACCCCGCCGGATGCTCCGGACCGTGGATCGTCGCCGGATGCTGCCGGACACGTGGATCCGTCGCCGGATGCTCCGGACGTGATCGTCGCCGATGCTCCGGACCGTGGATCGTCGCGGGGGCTCTAGGCCGTGATCGTCGCCGGAGCTCCGGACCGTGAATCGTCGCGCTAGGATGGAAAATCCGGAACGCGTGAGATCGTGTGCCGGGGACTCTCCGGACCGGTAGATCGTTCTGCAGGGGAAACTGGTCCGGACTCTTGGTTCTCGTTCTCGCTGGGATTCACACTCACCCTAACTCATGGACCGTATTAGATCGTTGTTCCTTGACTGGGAGACCGCTCCGACCTGCGTCGCGATCCGCACGACCTGCGACACTGCCGACTCCACTTCGACGCAGTAGCAGGATGTCCGCCAGATGAGGCTACGTAGAGCACGTTCCCGAAGGTATAGTACGCCCGAGGACGCGGAATCCACCACCCTGACCTCAGTTACGCCCCAGGGGGCTCTGAGGACCGTGACCCCGAGACCAGACCAATAAATAGGCCGGGCACGAACTCCACACTGTTATGCCGACATAGAGATCACAAAGCACTCTACTATGCGTCAAGATTTAGAACCGAGACAGTATCAAATCGACCACCGCAAGAAGGGTCATGTTGATCGGTATAGTGTGACCCGGGACGGGTGCCACTGGAGGTAGCAAAACCATGACCTCGAATTGGTAAGTGGGGTGAGGGTTCTCTGGTGTGTGCTGAGACTCCAGTCTACCGCGTGGGCAGGCTGTCTGGGTGCGTACGTCAGGGCCCACCGAAGTACATGCTTCAGATACGCATTGTGTTTCACCCAAAGGCTTGCGCCATCCGCTCAGTGCCACCACGAACCACGTGATCCGTTCTGTGACACTCCTCAACACTGGAAGTGAACCTGGGACATGAGAAAAGTAGCCCATCGCCGCGACCCTGACTCCGCCAAGGATAACCGGGTGTGATCGCCCTCGTCCCGGCATCCGCCTGGGCTCTCCCAGTACCCTCTCGGTCACGGCACAGTGGATCTCGTCCGCCACCCGCTCTACGCACGTTCCAGCGGGCGGCATCGTAGCGCAGTCCGCATGTCCGCAATTGGTGCGTCCTCCCTCGGAAGCACCGTAGTTGCGTCCGTGAATGGGCGTCGGTGTCACTCAGGGCCATGCTCTCTTACCCCGGGACCGTGGAATCCTCGGTCTCGCCACGCATCCCCCTAAAGGCACAACCTCCTAGCTTTACGCGGACCGCTGCACATCGTCAGCCCGGGACTCTCGCTCCCGGACGCCACGTTGATCGTCGGCCTCAGGTAGCCCCCTGAGTTCTCATCAGTGCCACCCCGGAGGCCTTGTGAATTCCGATCGCCAGAATGAAACCACGCGACCGTAAGAATCGTCCTGCTCTCCGGTGGGACGTCGCGGACCCCCCGGTCAGACTCTCTCTTCGTTTCATACTGTCTTATGTGGATCGTTCCTCTGGTCATCATGTTTACGAGTGTTTCTTTAGATTCTTGCCCACGGACCAAGGACTTCCGGCCACCGTCGCAGTTCGTCACCATGGTGCCAACGTTCTGGCCACAGCTCTGACTCCGCCTCCAGGACCACCTTCATCGGATCTCGGGAAACCGCTTCGCAGCGCAGAGGCCTCCTGGACTCGGAGACACCCCCCGCCGGTTTACTGCCTTACCCGGACACCGTCGGATCGTCCCTCCCGGAGGCTCCACGGAACGTTCTGCGATGCATAGCCCAGTCGCCGGAAATGCTAGCGGACCGTGGGTTGATCCCGTCCGCCAAAACCTCCTTAACATGTCCACAAGCAGGATCCCTGCTAACACGGACCCTCAGTGGATACCGTCGCCACACGGAGGGGCTCTCAGCTTCGGTTCCAGTAGACGTCCACTTCAGCAAACCTCGTTTTCGCACACTCCCACACGGTAGCTCCGGGACTAAGAATCGCGTCGCCAATGGAACCGGGACCGTTAAGCGAAGATACGTTGCCGGGGACTCCGGACCGCTAGATCGTCGAGGGGAGACTCCGGACCGTGGTTCGTCGCTGGGAACTCTGGACCGTAGATCCGTCGCTGGAGCTCCGGCCGCAGACCGTCACGTGGAGACTCTGGACCGCAGACCGTCGCCTGGAGGCTCTGGACCGTGACCTTGCTGGAGGCTTTGGCACCGTAGACCGTCGCTGAGGTTCCGAACAGTGACCGTCTCAGGAGTTCCGCGACTGTGGACCGTCTTCAGGAAGAAAAAAAAAAAAAATTCCGGCTGGTGGACCGTGTAGGACGTTCCGACCCTGTGGACCAATCGTAAGGAGGTTCCGGACTGTGGACCGTCTCAGGAAGTTCCGGACTGTGGACTGTCGTAGGAGGTTCGCGTGACTGTGGACCGTCCGTTGGAGTTCCGGACTGTGAAACGTCGCCGGAAGCTTTGGACTGGGAATGTCGCTGAAGCTCTGGACTGGGACGTGTTGCCGGAAGCTCTGGACTGGGAACTGTCGCCGGAAGCTCTGGACTGTGGAGGCGCACTGGAGGCCTGATGTGTGGGACCGGTACAGGGTGGCACCGGGCTGATGACACGCAACCTCAGGGCGGGTGCGGAGGGAGGCACAGGACGTACTGGACTGTGGAGGCGCATTGAGGCCTGATGCGTAGGACCGGTACAGGTGGCACCGGGCTGATGACACGCACTCAGGACGAGTGCGGGGAGGAGGCACAGGATGCACTGGCTGTGAAGGCGCACTGGAAACACAGTGCGCAGAGCCGGCGCAGGATATCCTGGACCGAGGAGGCGTACTGAGACCAGGAGCGCTGAGGCCGGCACACACCATCCTGGCTCTGGATGCTCACTTTCGCACGGCAAGTGTGAGGAGTTGGCACAGAACGCACGGCTCTTGTTGGATGCGCACTGGAAACACATTGCGTAATCTTCGCAAAACCATGGTGTCTGACTGGTCCCACGCTCCTCACGACGACTGTCTTGCTCCAGACACCAAACATCCACTCTAACCCCTCATCAACTCCCACAACT
>NW_019944907.1:13241-19459 GCF_002910315.2 Salvelinus sp. IW2-2015
TCCATCCTTTTTTTAGAGAGAAACTTAAAGAACAAAAACAATAAAACGAGAAAACGAAACGTGAAGCTCAGAGTAGTGCTCACAGGCAACTATCCTAGACAAGATCCCACAAAGCACAATGGGAAAATGGCTACCTAAAATGACCCCAATCAGAGACAACATAAACAGCTGCCTCTGATTGGGAACCATACTAGCCAACATAGAAATATAATTCACCTAGATAACCACCCCTTAAATCACACCCCGACCTAACCAACATAGAGAATAAAAGCTCTCTATGTCAGGGCGTGACAGTACCCCCCAAAGTGCTGACTCCGGCCGCAAAACCTGACTCAATTGGGGAGGGTCTGGGTGGGCATCTACCGTCGGGGGCGGCTCTGGTGCGGGCGAAGTACCACTCCGCTCTGTGAACACGTCATCGGAGGAACCGACCGTGAATCATCGCCGATGCTCCGGACCGTGGATCGCTGGATGCTCCGGACCGTGGATCGTCGCCGGGGGCTCTAGGCCGTGGATCGTCGCCGGAGGAACCGGACCGTGAATCGTCGCGGACTCCGGACCGTGATCGTGCCGATGCTCCGGACCGTGATCTCCCGGGCTCTAGGCCGTGGATCGTCGCCGGAGAACCGGACCGTGATCGTCGCCGGATGCTCCGGACCGTGGATCGTCGCCGGATGCTCCGGACCGTGGAATCGTCGCTGGATGCTCCGATCGTGATCGTCGCCGGTACTGCCGTGATCGTCGCGGAGGAACCGGCCGTAATCGTCTGCCGGGCTCCGGACCGTGGATCGTCGCCGGATGCTCCGGACCGTGTCGTCGCTGATGCTCCGGACCGTGGATCGTCCGCCCCGCTCCTACGCCGTCGAACCCCTACCCTAGGCCGTGAACCCCAACCTAACCAGCATAGTAGAATATAAACTCTCTATGGTCAGGGCGTGACAGTACCCCCCCCAAAGGTGCTGACTCCGGCCGCAAAACCTGACTCCATAGGGAGGTCCGTGATCTACCTCGGGGCGGCTCTGGTGCGGGGCGAAGAACCCCACTCCGCTCGTAGAACACGTCATCGGAGGAACCGGACCGTGAATCATCGCCGATGCCTCCGGACCGTGGATCGTCGCCGGGAGCTCTAGCCGTGGAGTCTCGCCGGAGAACCGGACCGTGACATCTCGCGGATGCTCCAACCGTGGATCGTCGCCGATGCTCCGGACCGTGATCGTCGCTGGATGCTCCGGACCGTGATCGTCGCCGCGGCCTTCTAGCCGTGGGATCGTCGCCGGAGGAACCGACCGTGGATCGTCGCCGGGGCTCTAGGCCGTGAACCCCGACCTAGGCCGTGAACCCCGACCTAACCAACATAGAGAATAAAAACTCTCTATGTCAGGGCGGACAGTACCCCCCCCAAAGTGCTACTCGCCGCAAACCGACTCAATACATAACTCCTCTTTTATCTCACAATACTCCTCGCTCAGTCTATCCCAATATTCCTCTTCGCTCTCAAACTCGCCCTTCGGCTTCGCCGACCAACCCGTGTGCCACCCCCCAATAATTTTTTGGGGCTGCCTCTCGGGCTTCCGTCGTGGTCATGAACTTCGGAGTCGCCGTTGATCCTCCTGCGTCTACTTCCATGGAAGGCTTTCGTCTCCTCCCAAGTCCAGGATGTCTTCTCCTCCTGGCCATGCTGCTTGGTCCATTTGTGGTGGGATCTTCTGTCACGGTCGTTATAAGGAGTGGACCAAGATGCAGCGTGGTATGTTTCCATCCTTTTATTTAGAAGAGAAACTTAATGAACAAAAACAATAAAGCGAACAAACGAAACATGAAGCTCAGAGTAGTGRTCACAGGCAACTATACCTAGACAAGATCCCACAAAGCACAATGGGGAAATGGCTACCTAAATATGATCCCCAATCAGAGACAACAATAAACAGCTACCTCTGATTGGGAACCATACTAGACCAACATAGAAATATAATTCACCTAGATAACCCACCCTTATTCACACCCCGACCTAACCAACATAGAGAATAAAAGCTCTCTATGGTCAGGGCGTGACAAATTGAATTTCAATTTGGCGCTCTGCAATTTCACCGGAAGTTTTCGAAARGCTAGCGTCTCACTAATCCGCAAGAAGTTAATGAGTTACCATCTCCCGAATTAACTCAAGAATATATAGATATCATACCAGTCACTAATTCATAATTTCCTCATATCAGTCTCATTCTGAAGGTCGTAGACCTCGTAACGCTGCACAAACCCGGGTCTCACTGATCATTCCGTACCACACAATGTGGTGATTGATGTGATTATTTATTCACTAACAAGCTAAATGATAACATAAGATACACACACACACACACACACACACACACCACACACCACACACACACACACACACACACACACACACACACACACACACACACACACACACACACACACACACACACACACACACACACACACACACACACACACACACACGATATAGGTTATTGATTGGAAACTTAATATGACGACAACAAGTCCCTAGTGGACCATGACAACCATGACAAATCCAGAAAATCACATTGTATGATTTTTAAGTAATTAATTGCATTTTATTGCATGACATAAGTATTTGATCACCTACCAACCAGTAAGATTCCGGCTTCACAGACCTGTTAGTTTTTCTTTAAGAAGCCTTCCTGTTCTCCACTCATTACCTGTATTAACTGCACCTGTTTGAACTCGTTACCTGTATAAAGGTCCACACACTCAATCAAACAGACTCCAACCTCTCCACAATGGCCAAGACCAGAGAGCTGTGTAAGGACATCAGGGATAAATTGTAGACCTGCACAAGGCTGGGATGGGCTACAGGACAATAGGCAAGCAGCTTGGTGAGAAGGCAACAACTGTTGGCGCAATTATTAGAAAATGGAAGAAGTTCAAGATGACTGGCAAGATAAAGCAAAGCAGTGCGACACAAACAACAACACTGAGTTACACATGGAAAAAAAAAACGTACAGTCAATAATACAGTAGAAAAAGTCTATATACAGTGTGTGCAAATGAAGTAAGATTAGGGGGTTAAGTCAATAAATAGGCCATAGAGGCGAAATAATTACAATTTAGCATAAACACAGGAGTGATAGATGTGCAGAAGATGATGTGCAAGTAGAGATATTGGGTGCAAAGGAGCAAAAACATTTAAAAATAACAATATGGGGATGAGGTAGTTGGATGGGCTATTTACAGATGGATTGTGTACAGGTGCAATGATCTGTGAGCTGCTCTGACAGCTGATGTTTAAAGTTAGTGGGGAGATATAAGACTCCAGCTTCAGTGATTTTTGCAATTCGTTCCAGTCAGTGGCAGCAGAGAACTGGAAGGAAAGGCAGCCAAAGAGGAATTGGCTTCGGGTGACCAGTGAGATATACCTGCTGGAGCGCGTGTTACGGATGGGTGTTGCTATGGTGACCAGTGAGCTGAGGTAAGGCGATGGCCAGCCAACGAGAGCATACAGTATCAGTGGTGGGTAGTATATGGGGCTTTGGTGACAACAGATGGCACTGTGATAGATACATCCAATTTGCTGAGTAGAGTGTTGGAGGCTATTTTGTAAATGACATCGCCGAAGTCAAGGATCGGTAGGATAGTCAGTTTTACTTGGGTATGTTTGACAGCATGAGTGAATGAGGCTTTGGTGCGAATAGGGAGCCGATTCTAGATTTTAATTTGGATTGGAGATGCTTAATGTGAGTCTGGAAGGAGAGTTTACAGTCTAACCAGCACCTAGGTATTTGTAGTTGTCCATATATTCTATGTCAGAACCGTCCAGAGTAGTGATGCTAGGCGGGCGGGCGGGTGCGGGCAGCGATCGGTTGAAGAGCATGCATTTAGTTTTACTTGCATTTAAGAGCAGTTGGAGGCCACGGAAGGAGTGTTGTATGGCATTGAAGCTCGCCTGGAGGGTTGTTAACACAGTGTCAAAAGAGGGGCCAGATGTATACAGAATGTGTCGTCTGCGTAGAGGTGGATCAGAGAATCACCAGCAGCAAGAGTGACATCATTGATATATACAGAGAAAAGAGTCGGCCCGAGAATTTAACCCTGTGGTACCCCATAGAGACTGCCAGAGGTCTGGACAACAGGCACTCCGATTTGACACACTGAACTCTGTCTGAGAAGTAGTTGTAGGCGAGGCAGCCATTTGAGAAACCAAGGCTGTTGAGTCTGCCGATAAGAATGCGGTGATTGACAGAGTCGAAAGCCTTGGCCAGGTCGATGAAGACGGCTGCACAGTACTGTCTTTTATCGATGGTGGTTATGATATCGTTTAGGACCTTAAGCGTGGCTAAGGTGCACCCATGACCAGCTCGGAAACCAGATTGCATAGTGGAGAAGGTACAGTGGATTCAAAATGGTCGGTGATCTGAAAGGCAGGGCAGGATGGATATACTGTAGGTCTGTAACAGTTTGGGTCTAGAGTGTCTCCCCTTTGAAGAGGGGGATGACCGCGGCCGCTTTCCAATCTTAGGGGATCTCAGACGATAACGAGACAGGTTGAACAAGCTAGTAATAGGGGTTGCAACAATTCCGGCATAATTTTAGAAAGAGAGGGTCCAGATTGTCTAGCCCGGCTGATTTGTAGGGTCCAGATTTTGCAACTCTTTCAGATATCAGCTGTCTGGATTTGGGTGAAGGAGAAGGGGGGGGGCTTGGGCAAGTTGCTGTGGGGGGTGCAGAGCTGTTGGCTGGGGTAGGAAAAAGCTAGCCTTCACTCTCCTAACTGACTGAGTATATTGGTTCCTGACTTCCCTGAAAAGTTGCATATCGCGGGGGCTATTCGATGCTAATGCAGAACACCACAGGATGTTTTTTGTGCTGGTCAAGGGCAGTCAGGTCTGGGGTGCAAGGGCTATATCTGTTCTTAGTTCTACATTGTTTAAATGGGGCTTATTTAAGTGGTGAGGAAAGCCATCATTAAAAGAGCAACCAGGCATCCTCTACTGACGGGATGAGGTCAATATCCTTCCAGGATACCCGGGCAGGTCGATTAGAAAGGCCTGCTCGCTGAAGTGTTTAAGGGAGCATTTGACAGTGATGAGGGTTGGTCGTTTGACCACGGACCCATTACGGACGCAGGCAATGAGGCAGTGATCGCTGAGATCCTGGTTGAAGACAGCAGAGGTGTATTTGGAGGGCAGTTGGTCAGGATGATACTCTACTGAGGTGTGCCCCATGGTTACCGGAATTTTAGGGTTGTACCTGGTAGGTTTCCTTGATAATTGTGTGAGATTGAAGGCATCTAGCTTAGATTGTAGGATGACCGGGGGGTGTTATTAACAATCACAGTTTAGGTCCTAACAGTACGAACTCTGAAGATAGATGGGGGCCAATCAATTCACATACTGTGTTTCCAGGGCACAGCTTGGGGGCTGAGGGGGGTCTATAACAGCCGGCATGGTGAAAAGGATATTTCATGGAAAGGTGTAATGGTCCAGAAGCTTGCCAGTAGGAATACCATGAGATGTGGTAGAGAGAAAAGCAGTCCGATATGCTCTGGGGTTGATATCGCGGCTGTGCAGACTGGCAGGTATCTGACCGAGCTGAAGCCTGGGCGTGGTGTCTGAGTTAAAACGGGTGATTGACCGCTACAGTGGCTAACTGATACTAGCTACGTAGGCTAGTTAGCTGGCTGATGTCCGAGTTAACGGTGAGGACCGCTAGTAGTGGCTAACTGACTTAACTAGCTAGTAGCCTAGTTTGCTGGCTAAGTTCTGAAGGGGTTCTGGTTCTAAGAAGTATAAAAATAGCAGAATCGGTACCACGTGGGTGAGGCGGGTTGCAGGAGAGTATATTCAGTCCCGTAGATGGAAAGTGGAGGATACCAATACATATGAAACTATATATGGGGGGAAAAAGAGGAAACACAATTATTGACAAGGGACAACAGACGGGACAAGACAAACAACATATGACTGCCACGCCATCTTGGATCGAATTAAGGTTAGGTTTAGAAACAAACAGTGTGTAGTATTAAGGCGTTGGGTCCAGAACAAACACTGTGTAGTAATTGGTTAGGTTCAGAACAACCACACGTGTGTAGTAATTAGGAGTAGGTTCAGAACAAAACACTGTGTAGTAAATCTAGGGTGTAGTGGGGAGTGTTGTTCGGATAAGACCATAGATCTCCAGATCATCAGTATTAATCCACGGCAGCCTTAAATCTGACA
>NW_019944907.1:19484-26298 GCF_002910315.2 Salvelinus sp. IW2-2015
AAATACACACACACACACACACACACACACACACCACACACACACACCACAAACACACACACACACACACACACACACACACACACACACACACACACACCACCACACAACACACACACACCACAACACACCACACACACACACGATATAGGTTATTGATTGGAAACTTAATATGACGACAACAAGTCCCTAGTGGACCATGACAACATGACACTTGTACACAGATGAGATTTTAAAGAGAGAGAGAGAGAGAGAGCGAGAGAAAGAGAAGCAACACTTGGATACATTTGTAAACTACGTCACAGTAACCCTAATACCTTTCCACGAACTGCCGTTCCTTTGGATAAGAAGTAGTGTAATGGTGTATTTACGCGTTGAAGGTCTTCCTCGTGTATGTCTGTTGGGCCCTCTTCGGATGGCCTTGTCTTTCGTTCTTAGGTGTAAGTCTCTGATTGTCCAAAAGAGGTCACAATGTCCTTAGTTGTCTGTTTACTTCCACTCGTTCTGGAAGAGTAGTTTCCTGAGGACGGCTAATCAGCCGTGTCGATGATCCCCAGAGTGGTGATGAGAGCAGTGTGGGGCCGACTTCCCTGGAGGGGTGGGGCCGACTTCCCTGGAGGGATGGGGCCGACTTCCCGGGAGGGATGGGGCCGACTTCCCTGGAGGGGTGGGGCCGACTTCCCAGGAGGGATGGGGCTGGCTTCCCGGGAGGGATGGGGCCGGCTTCCCGGGAGGGGTGGGGCCGACTTCCCGGGAGGGGTGGGGCCGACTTCCCGGTAGGGGTGGGGCCGACTTGTTGTAGCGGTGCTCAAATTCAGAATGTCACGTGTGGCTCAGTTGGTAGAGAATGGCACTTGCAAATGCAGGGTTGGGTTGTGGGTTCAATTCCCATGTGGGACCAGTACAAATGAAAATGTATGCACCCACTACTGTAAATTGCTCTGGATAAGAGCATCTGCTAAATGACAACAATGCCAGTCAAAGCACAGAGCTTCATGTATAGCATGTTACTGTAAAGCCACTATGTCCCATTTAAGCACGTATTAGTGCCCAAATCTGCTATCTTCAACCCATATATGGATACAAGGTGTTTTCTTTTCACCCTGAGAACTGATTCTCATTTACAGCAACGACCTGGGAAATAGTTACAAGGGAGAGGAGGGGGATGAATGAGCCAATTGGAAGCTGGCCATGATGGTACAAGGGCCAGATTGGGAATTTAGCCAGAACAACAGTCCTACTCTTACAATAAGTGCCATGGGATCTATAGTGACCACAGAGTGTCAGGACACCCTCCATGGGATCTATAGTGACCACAGAGAGCCAGGACACCCTCCATGGGATCTATAGTGACCACAGAGAGTCAGGACACCCTCCATGGGATCTATAGTGACCACAGAGAGTCAGGACACCCTCCATGGTATCTATAGTGACGACAGAGATTCAGGACACCCTCCATGGGATCTATAGTGACCACAGAGTTTCAGGACACCCTCCATGGGATCTTTAGTGACCACAGAGTCAGGACACCTGTTTAACGTCCCATCGGAAAGATGGCCTCCTACACAGGGCAATGTCCCCAATCACTGCCCTGGGAAGAGTGCCTCCCACTGGCCCTCCAACACCACTTCCAACAGCAGCTGGTCTGCCATGCAGGGACTGACCAGGACCAACCCTGCTTAGCTTCAGAAGTAAATCAGCAGTGGGATGCAGGGTAGTATGCTACTTGAGTGGACAAGCGACAGCATGGAATTCAAATACAGAGATGGACAGGTGAGAGAGGAGATGGCCAGTTGAGAGAGAAGAAGGCCAGTTGAGAGAGGAGATGGACAGGTGAGAGGAGATGCACAGGTGAGAGAGAAGAAGGCCAGTTGAGAGAGGAGATGGACAGGAGGATGGCAGGTGAGAGAGGAATGACAGGTAAAAATTGGACAGGTCAGAGAGGAAGTAGGTGACATGTGAGAGAGGAGATGCACAGGTGAGAGAGGAGATGGACAGGTGAGAAGAGGAGATGGACAGGTCAAGAGGAGATGGACAGGAGATGAGTGGAGATGCCACAGGGAGAGAGTGTGGAGTATGGACGCGTGAGAGGAGGCAGGATGACAGGTCAGAGAGGAGTGGAACAGGTGAGAGAGGAAATGAACAGGGTGAGCAGAAGGAGATCGGACAGGTGAGAGAGAGAGATCACAGGTGAGAGAGGAGATTGCACAGGTGACGAGAGGACGAGGACAGGTGAGGAGTCGGAGAGTGGACAGGTGGGAAGAGGAGATGACAGGGAGAGAGGAGATGCCGACCAGGATGAGGAAAGCCAGCGAGAGAGAATTGGGCACACGTGAGAGAGGAGATGGAACAGGTGAGAGAAGGAGATGGACAGGTGAGCAGAGGAGGTGACAGGTGCACGAGGAGAGATCCGGTGAGGAGGATGGACAGCGTCAGAGAGGAGATGGACAGGTGAGAAGAGGAGATGCACAGGTGGACCGTGTAGATGCACAGGCGAGAGAGGAATGGACTAGGAGGGAGTGGAGATGACAGGTGAGATGGAGATTGGACAGGCGTGAGAGTGGGAGATGAGGACAGTGGATGAGGAGGAGATGCGCACAGGTGAGAGAGGAGATGACAGGAGGGAGAGGAGATGGACAGGTGGGATGGAAGATGGACAGTCTGAGAGAGGAGATGCACAGGTGAGAGAGGAGATGGACAGGTGAGAGAGGAGATGGACAGGAAGGAGTGGAAGATGGACAGGAGGAGGTGGAGATAGACAGAGTGAGAGAGGAGATGGACAGGATGGACAGGGAGATGGAAGAGGAGTGGAGATGACAGTGAGAAGAGAGATGCACAGGTGAGAGAGGGATGGACACGTGAGAGAGGAGATGGACAGGAAGGAGTGGAGATGGACAGTTGAGAGAGGAGATGCACGGTGAGAGAGGAGATGGACAGGAAGGAGTGGAGATGGACAGGTGAGAGAGAGATCACAGGTGAGAGAGGAGATGGACAGGAGGGAAGAGGAGATGGACAGGAGGGAGTGGAGATGGACAAGTGAGAGAGGAGATGGACAGGAAGGAGTGGAGAATGTACAGTTCAGGAGAAATGAGTAACCCTGTGCTACCATCATGAAGACCGAGATGCTCTCAGACTACGAGAGAAACATATGAGACAGAGCAGCTGGAGAAAGCAGTGTCTCTGGGTGATCATATGAAGACAGAGCAGCTGGAGAAGCAGTGTCCTCTGGGGTGATCATATGAAGACAGGCACTGGAAAGCAGTGTTCTCTGGGTGATCATATGAGACAGAGCAGTGGAGAAGCAGTGCTCTCTGGGTGATCATATGGAAGAAGACAGTGGAGAAGTCAGTGTTCTTGGGTGATATATGAAGACAGAGCAGCTGAGAGAAAGCAGTGCTCTCTGGGGTATCATATGAAGACAGACAGCTGGAGAAGCAGTGTCCTCTGGGGTGATCATATGAAGACAGAGCAGCTGGAAGAAGCAGTGCTCTCTGGGGTGATCATATGAAGACAGAGCAGCTGGAGAAGCAGTGTCTCTGGGGTGATCATATGAAGACAGAGCAGCTGGAGAAGCAGTGCTCTCTGGGTGATCATATGAAGCAGAGGCAGCTGGAGAAGCAGTTGCTCTGAGGTGGATCATATGAAGACAGAGCAGCTGGGAGAGCAGTGCTCTCTGGGTTGATCATATGAAGACAGAGCAGCTGGAGAAGCAGTGCTCTCTGGGGTGATCATTATGAAGACAGAGCCAGCTGGAGAAGCAGTGCTCTCTGGGGTGATCAGATGAAGACAGAGCAGCTGGAGAAGCAGTGCTCTCTGGGGTGATCATATGAAGACGAGCAGCTGGAGAAGCAGTGCTCTCTGGGGTGATCATAGGAAGACAGAGCAGCTGGAGAAAGCAGTGCTCTCTGGGGGTGATCATATGAAAGACAGAGCAGCTGGAGAAGCAGTGTCTCTGGGGTGATTCATTCTCGTGCACGCGCAAAAAGTCAAGGGACTAAGGGCAGGCCTAGGCTGAGATGTAACACAAACAACCGTAACATATCTCTTCAGTCACAACACAGTGTGTGTGTGTGTGTGTGATGTGTGCTGTGTGTGTGTGTGTGTGTGTTGTGTGTGTGTGTCGTGTGGTCGTGTTGTGTGTGTGTGGTGTGTGTGTGTGTGTGTTGCGAGTTACTGTCTTCCATCTCTCTCGTATCTGCCCTCGTCACTACTACATGCCTCCCATTGCGTTTTACTGAAACAGGGGAAAAATGCAGCCTGCAGCATGATGATGTTGATTGGACCAACTGGCTTCAGAACAAACCAGTATAGTAGTTAGGGTTAGGATCAGAAACAAAAGTTGTGTAGTAATTATATTCAGCATGTGGGGAGAACAAGTATTCTGATACACTGCCCGATTTTTTTGCAGTTTCCTACTTACAAAGCATGGTAGAGGTCTTGCAATGTTTATCATAGGTACACTCAACTGTGAGAGACGAATCTAAAAACAAAAATCCAGAAAATCACATTGTATGATTTTTAAGTAATTAATTTGCATTTTATTGCATGACATAAGTATTTGATCACCTACCAACCAGTAAGAATTCCGGCTCTCACAGACCTGTTAGTTTTTCTTTAAGAAGCCTTCCTGTTCTCCACTCATTACCTGTATTAACTGCACCTGTTTGAACTCGTTACCTGTAAAAGGTCCAACACTCAATCAAACAGACTCCAACCTCTCCACAATGGCCAAGACCAGAGAGCTGTGTAAGGACATCAGGGATAAAATTGTAGAACCTGCACAAGGCTGGGATGGGCTACAGGACAATAGGCAAGCAGCTTGGTGAGAAGGCAACAACTGTTGGCGCAATTATTAGAAAATGGAAGAAGTTCAAGATGACTGGCCAAGATAAAGCAAAGCAGTGCGACACAAACAACAACACTGAGTTACACATGGAAAAAAAAAACGTACAGTCAATAATACAGTAGAAAAAGTCTATATTACAGTGTGTGCAAATGAAGTAAGATTAGGGGGTTAAGTCAATAAATAGGCCATAGAGGCGAAATAATTACAATTTAGCATAAACACAGGAGTGATAGATGTGCAGAAGATGATGTGCAAGTAGAGATATGGGGTGCAAAGGAGCAAAAACATTTTAAAATAACAATATGGGGATGAGGTAGTTGGATGGGCTATTTACAGATGGATTGTGTACAGGTGCAATGATCTGTGAGCTGTCTGACAGCTGATGTTTAAAGTTAGTGGGGGAGATATAAGACTCCAGCTTCAGTGATTTTTGCAATTCGTTCCAGTCAGTGGCAGCAGAGAACTGGAAGGAAAGGCAGCCAAAGAGGAATTGGCTTTGGTGACCAGTGAGATATACCTGCTGGAGCGCGTGTTCGGATGGGTGTTGCTATGGTGACCAGTGAGCTGAGGTAAGCGATGGCCAGCCAACGAGAGCATACAGTATCAGTGGTGGGTAGTATATGGGCTTTTGTGACAACAGATGGCACTGTGATAGACTACATCCAATTTGCTGAGTAGAGTGTTGGAGGCTATTTTGTAAATGACATCGCCGAAGTCAAGGATCGGTAGGATAGTCAGTTTTACTTGGGTATGTTTGACAGCATGAGTGAATGAGGCTTTGGTGCGAAATAGGGAGCCGATTCTAGATTTAATTTGGATTGGAGATGCTTAATGTGAGTCTGGAAGGAGAGTTTACAGTCTAACCAGACACCTAGGTATTTGTAGTTGTCCATATATTCTATGTCAGAACCGTCCAGAGTAGTGATGCTAGGCGGGCGGCGGGTGCGGGCAGCGATCGGTTGAAGAGCATGCATTTAGTTTTACTTGCATTTAAGAGCAGTTGGAGGCCACGGAAGGAGTGTTGTATGGCATTGAAGCTCGCCTGGAGGGTTGTTAACACAGTGTCAAAAGAGGGGCCAGATGTATACAGAATGTGTCGTCTGCGTAGAGGTGGATCAGAGAATCACCAGCAGCAAGAGTGACATCATTGATATATACAGAGAAAAGAGTCGGCCCGAGAATTTAACCCTGTGGTACCCCATAGAGACTGCCAGAGGTCTGGACAACAGGCACTCCGATTTGACACACTGAACTCTGTCTGAGAAGTAGTTGTAGGCGAGGCAGCCATTTGAGAAACAAGGCTGTTGAGTCTGCGATAAGAATGCGGTGATTGACAGAGTCGAAAGCCTTGGCCAGGTCGGATGAAGACGGCTGCACAGTACTGTCTTTTATCGATGGTGGTTATGAATCGTTTAGGACCTTAAGCGTGGCTAAGGTGCACCCATGACCAGCTCGGAAACCAGATTGCATAGTGGAGAAGGTACAGTGGGATTCAAAAGTCGGTGATCTGAAAGGCAGGGCAGGATGGATATACTGGAGGTCTGTAACAGTTTGGGTCTAGAGTGTTCTCCCCCTTTGAAGAGGGGATGACCGCGGCCGCTTTCCAATCTTAGGGGATCTCAGACGATACGAAGACAGGTTGAACAAGCTAGTTATAGGGGTTGCAACAATTCCGGCAGATAATTTTAGAAAGAGAGGGTCCAGATTGTCTAGCCCGGCTGATTTGTAGGGTCCAGATTTTGCAACTCTTTCAGAATATCAGCTGTCTGGATTTGGGTGAGGAGAAGGGGGGGGCTTGGGCAAGTTGCTGTGGGGGGTGCAGAGCTGTTGGCTGGAGGAAAAAGCTAGCCTTCACTCTCCTAACTGACTGAGTATATTGGTCCTGACTTCCCTGAAAAGTTGCATATCGCGGGGGCTATTCGATGCTAATGCAGAACACCACAGGATGTTTTATGATCTCTCTCTTTT
>NW_019944907.1:26323-35716 GCF_002910315.2 Salvelinus sp. IW2-2015
ACGTTTTTTTTTTCCATGTGTAAACTCAGTGTTGTTTTTGTGTCGCACTGCTTTGCTTTGTATCTTGCCATCATCTTGCAACTTCTTCCATTTTCTAATAAGTGCGCCAACAGTGGTTGCCTTCTCACCAAGCTGCTGCCTATGTCTGTAGCCCATCCCAGCCTTGTGCAGTGCCTTACAATTTATCCCTGATTCCTTACACAGCTCTCTGGTCTTGGCCATTGTGGAGAGTGGAGTCTGTTGATTGAGTGTGTGGACCTGTAACAGTAAACGAGTTCAAACAGGTGCAGTTAATACAGTAATGAGTTGGAGAACAGTTAAGCTTCTTAAAGAAAAAACTAACAGGTCTGTGAGAGCCGGAATTCTTACGGTTTGTAGGTGATCAAATACTTATGTCAATGCAATAAAATGCAAATTAATTAACTTAAAAAATCATAACAATGTGATTTCTGGATTTTTGGCATGTTGTCAATGGTTTCCACTAGGGAACTTGTTGTCGTCAAATCATCAAGTTTCCAATCAATAACCTATATCGTGATGCTGCTAGTAGTACAAACGAAGCTATGACTGTGGATTGCTGTGCTGTGTTTGTTGTTGTGTGTGTGTGTTAGAAATGATGTGCCCTAGTGTGTGTGTGTGTGTGTTGGTGTGTGTGTTGTGTGTGTGTGTGTGTGTGTGTTGTGTTGTGTGTGTTGTGGTGTGATATTCTATATTTATCATTTAGCTTGTTAAGTGAGATTAAATAATCACATCAATCCACCAACATTGTGTGGTACGGACATAGACACTCAGTTGAGACTCCGGGTTTTGTGCAGCGTTACGAGGTCTACGACCTGCAAATGAGACTGATATGAGGACAATTATCGAAACTTAGTGACTGGTCATGAATATCTATATTACTTGCTTTGAGTTAATTCGAGGCAGATGGTAATCATTAACTTACCTAGCGGTCATTAGTGAGACCGCTAGCTTTCGCAATACACACTTCGGTGAAAATGCAGAGCGCCCAGAAATTGAAATTCCAATTGATCACCCCTACCATAGAGAGCCTTTATATTCTATCTATGTTTGTTAGTGCGGTGTTGCAATAAGGGTGGGTTATCTAGGTTTGGAATTTATCATTTACTATGCTTGGTCTAGTATGGTTCCCAATCAGAGGTAGCTGTTTCATTGCTTGTCTCTGATTCGACATCATATTTAGGTAGCCATTCCCCATTGTGCTTATGGGATCTTTGTCTAGCGCTATCTACTATATTCCGCCTTGTAGCAACCTACTCTAGCTTCATCGTTTCGTTGTCGCTTTATTTGTTTTTGTGCACTTAAGTTTCTCTTCTTAAATAAAAATGGATGGAAACATACCACGCTGCGCATCTTGCGATTCCACTCCTTATAACCGACCGTGACAGAGATCCCACCACAAATGGACCAAGCAGCATGGCCAGGAGGAGAAGACATCCGGACTTGTAGGAGAAAGCGAGACGAAAAGCCTTCCATGGGAAGTAGACGCAGGAGGATGCAACGCTGACTCCGAAGTTCGATGACCACGACGGAAAGCCCGAGAGGCAGCCCGCAAAAAATTTTGTGGGGGTGCGACACGGGTTCGGTCAGGACGAAGCCGGAAGGGCGAGTTTGAGAGCGAAGAGGAATTATTGGGATAGATGAGCGAGGAGTAATTGTGAGCATAGATTGATGGGAGTGATGAGGTTAGCAGTGGATGTTTTGGTGTTCTGGAAAAGCAAGACCAGTGCGTCGTGAGTCGAGCGTCGACCAGTGTCAGACAACCATGTTTTCTTGCGAAGATACGCAATGTGTTTTCCAGTTGCGCATCCACTAGCCCGGTCGTCTGTGCGCAACTCTCACACTTGCCCGTGCGAAAGTGAGCATCCAGACCAGATGGGTTGTGGCGGCTCGCGACTCCTGGTCTCCAGTAGCCTTCTCGGTCCAGGATATCCTGCGCCGGTCTCTGCGCACTGTGTTTTTCCACGTGCGCCTTACAGCCCAGTGGCACTCCTGTGCCTCCTCCCCGCCACTCGTCCTGAGTGCGTTCATCAGCCCGGTCTGCCCCCTGTACCGGTCCTACGCATCAGGCCTCAAGTGCGCCTCCCACAGTCCAGTACGTCCTGTCTCCTCTCCGCACCCGCCCCTGAGGTGCGTGTCACAGGCCCCGGTTGCCACTGTACCAGTCCACCAACATCAGGCTCCAGTGCGCCTCCACCATGTCCAGAGTTCCGGCGACAGTCCCAGTCCCAGAGTTACCGGCAACAGGTCCCCCAGTCCAGAGCTTCCCGACATTCCCAGTCCAAAGCTTCCAGGCGACGCTTTCACAGTCCGGAACCTCCAAACGACCGGTCCACAGTCCGAACCTCCTAACACGGCAACAGTGCCCCACAGTCCCAGTCGGAACTTCCGGAGACGGTCCACAGTCCGGAACCCTTCCTCCAACATGGTCCACAGTCCGGACGTTCCTACGACGTGTCCACATCCGGAACTTCGAGAGGTCCCAGTCCGGAAACCCCTGATGACGGGTCCCCTGTCCGGAGACCTCCAGCGACGGTCAACCGGTCCAAAGCCCTCCAGCAACGCGTCTACGGTCCAGAGCCTCCAGCGACGGTCTGCGGTCCAGAGTCTCCAGTGACGGTTCTGCGGTCCGAGCCCCAGCGACGACTCTACGGTCCAGAGTTCCCAGCCGAGAACCACCGGTCACGGAAGTTCCCGGCGACATATCTACGGTCCGGAGTCCCCTGCGACGATCTAACGGTCCGAGTCCGCGATCTCGTCCATCTCTGGCGACGATTCAGCGTGTCCGGAGCTTACCGGCGAAGCGATGCACAGGCTAAGAGCCCCCGGCGAACGATCCACGTTGCCGGAGCATCCGGCGACGTATTCAACGGCCGGTCTCCGCGAGCAGCTGACCCGGCGACGATCCACGTTCCGGAGCATCCGGCTGACGATCCACGTCGGAGCATCGCGGGGGTTCTCAGTCCGGAGCCCCTGCCAAGGTTCCAATCCGAAGCCTCCGGCGACGATCTACGTCCAGAAGTTCCCAGCGACGAACCACGGTCCGGAGTCCCGCGAAATCTACGCTCCAGAGTCCCCTGCGACGATCTACGGTCCGGAAGTCCCCGGCAACGATCTACGGTCGCGGTTCATTGCCGACGATTCACGTCGGAGAGCGCGATACTACACGGCGACATTCACGGTCCGAGCATCCGGCGACGATCCACGCCGAGCATCCGGGACGCAGTCGGGCCTCCGGCGACGAACAGGCCTACGCACCACTCCCCGCGGATCCGCGAGACCAGTCCGCGACATTCCGGGTCTAAGTCTGGTTCCTCCGGCGACGAGTCCACGGCCTAGAGCCCCCGGCGACATCCACGGTCCGGAGGCCATCCGGCGACGATCCACGGTCCGGAGCATCCGGCAGAGGATTCCAGGTCCGGTTCTACCCCGAGCTGACGTGTTTTCAACGAGCGGAGTGGGTACTTCGCCCCGCCACCAGAAGCCGCCCCCGACGGTCATGCTCCGGACCGGTGGCATCGTCGCCGGATGCTCTCGGACGTTGGATCGTCCCGCGTGGCTCTAGGCCGTGGATCGTCGCCGGAGGAACCGGAACGTAGAATCGTCGCCGATGCTCCGGTACCTTGTGGATCGTCGCCGATGCTCCGGACCCGTGAATCGTCGCCGGAATGGTTCACGGACACGTGAATCGTCGCTCGGTCAGCTCCGGACCTGGAACGTCACGGCCAGATGAAACCACCGTTTTAGATCTCCGGCGGACTCCGGGACCGTAGATGTCGTCGCAGGGACTCGCGACCGAGATTGTCGCCGAAGGACTCCGGACCGTGGTTCGTCGCTGGGAACTCTGGACCGCGTAATCGTGCCGAGGCTTCGGATGGGAAACCCTTGCAGTAGGCTCCGGACTGAGAACCCCCGCCGGATGCCCGGACGGTGGATCGTCGCCGGATGCTCCGGAACGTGGATCGTCCCGATGCTCCGGTACCGGTTGATCGTCGCGCGGATGCTCCGGATCCGCTGAATCGTCGCCGGTGGCTCTAGGCCTGCTATCGTCGCGGTACTCCGGACCGTGAATCGGCGGCCAGTAGGAACCGGGACCGTTAGATACGTTCCGGGGACTCCGGACCGCTAGATCTGTCGCAGGGGAGACTCCGGACCGTGGTTCGTCGCTGGGAAACTCTGAGACCGTAATCGTCGCTGGAGGCTCCGGCCGCAGACCGTCACGAGACTGCTGGACCGCAGACCGTCGCGGAGGCTCTGGACCGTATTTAGACCGTTGCTGGAGCTTTGGACCGTGCGACCGATCGCTGGAGGTTTCCGACAGTGACCGTCTCAATCGCGATGTAGGATCCGTCTCAGGAAGAAAAAAAAAAGTAGCGAGAACAGTTCCGACTGTGGACCGTCGTAGGACGTTCCGGACTGGGACCATCGTAGGAGGTTCCGGACTGTGGACCGCTCTCAGGAAGTTCCGGACTGTGGACTGTCGTAGGAGGTTCCGGACTGTGGACCGTCGTTGGAGGTTCCGGACTGTTGAAACTCGCCGGAAGCTTTGACTGGGAATGTCGCTGGAAGCTCTGGACTGGGACCTGTTGCCGGAAGCTCTGGACTGGGAACTGTCGCCGGAAGCTCTGGACTGTGGAGGCGCACTGGAGGCCTGATTGTTGGACCGGTACAGGTGGCACCGGGCTGATGACACGCACCTCAGGCGGGTGCGGAGAGGAGGCACAGGACGTACTGAGCTGTGGAGGCGCACTTGAGGCCTGATGCGTAGGACCCGTACAGGTGGCACCGGGCTGATGACACGCACCTCAGGACGAGTGCGGGGAGGCACAGGATGCACTGCGGCTGTGAAGGCCACTGGAACACAGTGCGCAGAGCCGGCGCAGGATATCCTGGACCGAGCGAGGCGATACTGAGACAGGAGCGCTGAGCCGGCACAAACCCATCCTGGCTGGAGCTCACTTTCGCACGGCAAGTGGAGGAGTTGGCACAGAACGCACCGGGCTGTGGATGCGCACTGGAAACAACATTGCGATCTTCGCAAAACCATGGTGCTTGACTGGTCCCACGCTCCTCACGACGACTGTCTTGCTCCAGACACCAAAACATCCACTCTACCTCATCACTCCCATCAACTATCGCACAATACTCCTCGCTCAGTCTATCCCAATATTCCTCTTCGCTCTCAAACTCGCCCTTCGGCTTCGCCGACCAACCCGTGTCCACCCCCCAATAATTTTTTGGGGCTGCCTCTCGGGCTTCCGTCGTGGTCATGAACTTCGGAGTCGCCGTTGATCCTCCTAGCGTCTACTTCCATGGAAGGCTTTCGTCTCCCTGCCATTATCTCCTCCCAAATCCAGATGTCTTCTTCCTCCTGGCCATGCTGCTTGGTCCATTTGTGGTGGGATCTTCTGCTCTACGGTCGTTATAGAGTTGACAAGATGCAGCGGGTATGTTTCCATCCTTTTATTTAGAGAAGGAAATTTATATGAACAAAAACATTAAAGCGAACAAACGAAAACATGAAAGTCAGAGTAGTGCTCACAGGCAACTAACCTAGACAAGATCCCACAAGCACAATGGGGGAAATGGCTACCTAAATATGATCCCCAATCAGAGACAACAATAAACAGCTACCTCTGATTGGGAACCATACTAGACCAACATAAAATATAATTCACCTAGATAACCCACCCTTATTCACACCCCAACCTAACCAACATAGAAATAAAAGCTCTCTATGGTCAGGGCGTGACAAATTGAATTTCAATTTGGCCTCTGCAATTTCACCGGAAGTTTTTCGAAATGCTAGCGTTCACTAATCCGCAAGAAGTTAATGAGTTACCATCTCCCGAATTAACTCAAAGATATATAGATATCATACCAGTCACTAATTCATAATTTCCTCATATCAGTCTCATTCTGAAGGTCGTAGACCTCGTAACGCGCACAAACCCGGGTCTCACTGATCATTCCGTACCACACAATGGTGTGATTGATGTGATATTTATTCACTAACAAGCTAAATGATAAACATAAGATACACACACACACACACACACACACACACCACACACACACACACACACAACACACACACACACACAACAACACACACACACACACACACACACACACACACACACACAACACACACACACACACACACACACACGATATAGGTTATTATTGGAAACTTAATATGACGACAACAAGTCCCTAGTGGACCATGACACCATGACAAAAATCCAGAAAATCACATTGTATGATTTTTAAGTAATTAATTTGCATTTTATTGCATGACATAAGTATTTGATCACCTACCAACCAGTAAGAATTCCCGGCTCACAGACCTGTTAGTTTTTCTTTAAGAAGCTTCCTGTTCTCCACCTCATTACCTGTATTAACTGCACCTGTTTGAACTCGTTACCTGATAAAAGGTCCACACACTCAATCAAACAGACTCCAACCTCTCCACAATGGCCAAGACCAGAGAGCTGTGTAAGGACATCAGGGATAAAATTGTAGACCTGCACAAGGCTGGGATGGGCTACAGGACAATAGGCAAGCAGCTTGTGAAGAGGCAACAACTGTTGGCGCAATTATTAGAAAATGGAAGAAGTTCAAGATGACTGGCCAAGATAAAGCAAAGCAGTGCGACACAAACAACAACACTGAGTTACACATGGAAAAAAAAAACGTACAGTCAATAATACAGTAGAAAAAGTCTATATACAGTGTGTGCAAATGAAGTAAGATTAGGGGGTTAAGTCAATAAATAGGCCATAGAGGCGAAATAATTACAATTTAGCATAAACACAGGAATGATAGATGTGCAGAAGATTGATGTGCAAGTAGAGATATTGGGGTGCAAAGGAGCAAAAACATTTAAAAATAACAATATGGGGATAGGGTAGTTGGATGGGCTATTTACCGATGGATTTGTTACAGGTGCAATGATCTGTGAGCTGCTCTGACAGCTGATGTTTAAAGTTAGTGGGGAGATATAAGACCCAGCTTCAGTGATTTTTGCAATTCGTTCCAGTCAGTGGCAGCAGAGAACTGGAAGGAAAGGCAGCCAAAGAGGAATTGGCTTCGGGGTGACCAGTGAGATATACCTGCTGGAGCGCGTGTTACGGATGGGTGTTGCTATGGTGACCAGTGAGCTGAGGTAAGGCGATGGCCAGCCAACGAGAGCATACAGTATCAGTGGTGGGTAGTATATGGGGCTTTGGTGACAACAGATGGCACTGTGATAGACTACATCCAATTTGCTGAGTAGAGTGTTGGAGGCTATTTTGTAAATGACATCGCCGAAGTCAAGGATCGGTAGGATAGTCAGTTTTACTTGGGTATGTTTGACAGCATGAGTGAATGAGGCTTTGGTGCGAAATAGGGAGCCGATTCTAGATTTAATTTGGATTGGAGATGCTTAATGTGAGTCTGGAAGGAGAGTTTACAGTCTAACCAGACACCTAGGTATTTGTAGTTGTCCATATATTCTATGTCAGAACCGTCCAGAGTAGTGATGCTAGGCGGGCGGGCGGGTGCGGGCAGCGATCGGTTGAAGAGCATGCATTTAGTTTTACTTGCATTTAAGAGCAGTTGGAGGCCACGGAAGGAGTGTTGTATGGCATTGAAGCTCGCCTGGAGGGTTGTTAACACAGTGTCAAAAGAGGGGCCAGATGTATACAGAATGTGTCGTCTGCGTAGAGGTGGATCAGAGAATCACCAGCAGCAAGAGTGACATCATTGATATATACAGAGAAAAGAGTCGGCCCGAGAATTTAACCCTGTGGTACCCCCATAGAGACTGCCAGAGGTCTGGACAACAGGCACTCCGATTTGACACACTGAACTCTGTCTGAGAAGTAGTTGTAGGCGAGGCAGCCATTTGAGAAACKAAGGCTGTTGAGTCTGCCGATAAGAATGCGGTGATTGACAGAGTCGAAAGCCTTGGCCAGGTCGATGAAGACGGCTGCACAGTACTGTCTTTTATCGATGGTGGTTATGATATCGTTTAGGACCTTAAGCGTGGCTAAGGTGCACCCATGACCAGCTCGGAAACCAGATTGCATAGTGGAGAAGGTACAGTGGGATTCAAAATGGTCGGTGATCTGAAAGGCAGGGCAGGATGGATATACTGTAGGTCTGTAACAGTTTGGGTCTAGAGTGTCTCCCCCTTTGAAGAGGGGGATGACCGCGGCCGCTTTCCAATCTTAGGGGATCTCAGACGATACGAAAGACAGGTTGAACAAGCTAGTAATAGGGGTTGCAACAATTCCGGCAGATAATTTTAGAAAGAGAGGGTCCAGATTGTCTAGCCCGGCTGATTTGTAGGGGTCCAGATTTTGCAACTCTTTCAGAATATCAGCTGTCTGGATTTGGGTGAAGGAGAAGGGGGGGGGCTTGGGCAAGTTGCTGTGGGGGGTGCAGAGCTGTTGGCTGGGGTAGGAAAAAGCTAGCCTTCACTCTCCTAACTGACTGAGTATATTGGTTCCTGACTTCCCTGAAAAGTTGCATATCGCGGGGGCTATTCGATGCTAATGCAGAACACCACAGGATGTTTTTGTGCTGGTCAAGGGCAGTCAGGTCTGGGGTGAACCAAGGGCTATATCTGTTCTTAGTTCTACATTGTTTAAATGGGGCTTATTTAAGATGGTGAGGAAAGCACATTTAAAGAGCAACCAGGCATCCTCTACTGACGGGATGAGGTCAATATCCTTCCAGGATACCCGGGCCAGGTCGATTAGAAAGGCCTGCTCGCTGAAGTGTTTAAGGGAGCATTTGACAGTGATGAGGGTTGGTCGTTTGACCACGGACCCATTACGGACGCAGGCAATGAGGCAGTGATCGCTGAGATCCTGGTTGAAGACAGCAGAGGTGTATTTGGAGGGCAAGTTGGTCAGGATGATATCTATGAGGGTGCCCATGGTTACGGATTTAGGGTTGTACCTGGTAGGTTCCTTGATAATTTGTGTGAGATTGAGGGCATCTAGCTTAGATTGTAGGATGTAGTCATCTTACTATTCAGTAGGCCTATATGACTACCAGTAACAGGCAGACTATAAAATTCGTAGGCCTATATGAACTACAGTAACAGGCAGACTATAATAATTCAGTAGGCTATATGACTACAGTAACAGGCGAGCTATTAATAATTCAATAGGCCTCTAATTGACTTACAGTAACAGGCAGGCTATAAATAATCTCAGTAGGCCTATATGCTACAGTAACGGCAGCTATAATAATTCAGTAGGCCTATATGACTACAGTAACAGGCAGACTATGACATACAATTCAGTAGGCTATATGACTACATTAACAGCAGGCTTATAATAATCCAGTAGGCCTATATGACTATAGTAACAGGCAGGC
>NW_019944907.1:36140-41000 GCF_002910315.2 Salvelinus sp. IW2-2015
TGTAGGGATGACCGACGCATATTGTACCTCCAATAAGGATCAACAATCGTCGATGAGTTATCGTGCCACTCCTAGCCCTACATCCAACGCCACCACTAACCATGCAGGAGGTCGATATTGGCACATCCAATATGAACAGATATAATTTTAGGTGTAATAAGCATATCACAGTTTTAGGTCAAAACCTATTTAACAGTACGAACTCTGAAGATAGATGGGGGATCAATTCACATATTGGTGTCCAGGGCACAGCTGGGGGCTGAGGGGGGTCTATAACAAGCGGCAATGGTGAGAGATATTTCTAGGAGAAGGCTTGTAAATGTCTCATGAGCTTGCAGTAGGAATTCCAGAGATGTGGTAGAGAAAAGCCAGTCCGATATGGCTCTGGGTTGAGTATTCGCGCTGTGCAGACTGGCAGGTATTGCGCGAGCTGAAGCTGGCTGGTGTCTGAGTTAACGGTGAAGACCGCTAGCAGTTGGCTAACTGACTACTAGCTAGTAATGCTAGTTACGCTGGCTGATGTCCGAGTTAACGGTGAGGACGCCTAGTAGTGGCTAACTGCTACTAGCTAGTTAGTTTGCTGGCTTAAGTTCTGAAGGGGTTCTGGTTCTAAAGTATAAAATAGCAGATCGGTACCGTACGTTGGGTGAGGCGGGTTGCAGGAGAGTATTTCAGTCCGTTAGATGGAAAGTGAGATAACAATAATATGAAATATATATGGGGGAAAAACGAGCAAAACAATTATTGACACGGGACATAGACGGGACAAGACACAACACACATATGACTGCCAACGCCATTGGATCGAATTAATGTTAGGTTTAGAACAAACAGTGTGTAGTAATTAGGGTTAGGTCGCAGAACAAACACTGGTAGTTAAATTAGGGTTAGGTTCAGAACAAACACTGTGTAGTAATTAGGGTTAGGTTCAGAAACAAACCTGTGTAGTAATTAGGGTGTAGTGGGGAGTGTTGTAGTGATATGACCTAATCTCCAGATCATCAGATTATCCAGCAGCCTTAAATCTGACACACTGGGATTACGCTGACTCAATACTGTGTGTGTGTGTTGTACGTACTTGTACGTGCAGTCAGCTGCTGGTGGCGTCCCGTTCGCTTCCTCAGATCTCCCATCATCCCTCCTTCTCTCCCAGAGCCTCTGCTTCTCCTCAGCCAATAGTGATCCGTTTCTCTGATGGCCTCCTTCTCCTCTTCCAGCCTCTCCTCCTGCAGCGTCCTCTCCTCTCCACCTCCTCTCTCTCCCTCCTCATCCCCTCTCCGTCCCAGCCCTCCTCTCCATCCTCCTTCTGTGTTTGCCCTCCTTCTCTGTGGCTTGAGCTGTGCGCGGAGCCGTGCGATCTCCTTCTGGAACTCTCTGAGCAGGGCGTCTTTAAGGGTCTTCGTTAACTCTTGGTGGTTCTGGATGTTCTTAGCTCTGTTAGCGTAGCGGAGCGTGGTGAGGGTCTTCCTCGTAGTGTTGGGCGGGGCTAGTGTAGCCACCATCACCGTCTTGGCGTTCCTCCCAGAGAGTCCTGTAATAACCGGGTCAGTTTGGAGTCCGGTAAGGAACGTGCCGCTACGCCCGCTCCGGCTGAGATCACGTTGCCTAGCGCCGGACAGAGACAGGTTGATCTTAGCGCCTCCTTCAGGCGTTCTCCGTGGACGCCCGTCTTGGCCTGCCGCTCTGCTGCCCGCCAGGTCAACCAGGTTTGAGCCGGCCTAACCTGATGTGCTGCCGTCCATCGGGCCCGGCAGGGAACACTCCACCGTGATGAGGAACAGGGTGTGGGAACGGAAGAGTGTTCGTTCATGTCTTGTCGCCCCACCGAGCGCACCTGGTTCCCTACGTTCATCAGCATCCTGTATCTCCTTCACGCTTCTTACACACGCACGACGTCAGGTCACAACACACACCGGCTCTCCGGCTCTCTCTCAGCTCAGGGTGCGGTGGGTGTGAGTGTGCACATTGGGGACATGAGGGGCGTGCACGTTGGGATCCAGTAGATCCCATTATCTCCTCTCGGTAGATCTCCAGGTAAGACGCTCTGACCAGGTACTGGCGGTTGGCGCGAGCGGGAGATCTGGGTGAAGAGTGTGTCGAAGGCGTGGGGGATGACGCCCCGCTTCTGTGGCTCTAGCGCACACCCCTGCATGGTGTAGGTCTTCCGGTAGCCGTCTGGCCGTAGCGAAGATGGTTCCGTTAAACCCGTCTAGGACGAATCGATCAGCGGCCGCACCGTCTCATCATAAAGATCACGCTGTTTAGACGAGGGGTCGTACACAGAGTCGAATGTAAACGTCTTACGCGGCGTCGCCGGGCGGGACCGCGAGGTTCCGTAAGACCACCTGACCCAGACGCATGTCCATTTCTACGATCCCCGCCCACTCCTCCCGGTGTCCGATCGCTATAATAATTCAGTAGGCCTATATGACTACAGTAACAGGCAGGCTATAATAATTCAGTAGGCCTATATGACTACAGTAACAGACAGGCTACAATGTAACAACAGGCCTTATTCAAGTCCTTCCTTGTTACAGACCTAGTGGGGTAAATTAACCTGTATTCAAAAAGGCCTAACCTAGCCTGTTTACCAAGAACATTACATTAGCCAGTTAATTAATCATATTAATCATATTAGTAATATTAATAATCATAATCTGTCGCTGGGCTCTCAGTTAAAACACATTTATTTATGTATTTTCTAAAATTCTCTCTGTCTGTTTTCAACTAGAATCTCTCTGGCACCCAGGCCTTCTCATATCGATTATTATATAATACTTCTTAGATGTTATACTCTCATTCTTAATCCTATCCATCCGTGTGTTTCTCACCGACAACKGTAATGATTTAATCCACAGAATGGATCGCGTTAACCGGTGGTATTAGCTCCGTAATCAGCCTAGCTGACGCTCAGTACAGAGATAAATAGCCTAATCACGAGCTCTCACCGCGCCAGGGCGACGGTTCCGTTGCGGTCCCGGTGCATTCTGTCTGTCGGTAGGGGGTTCAATCCGTAACAAAGCAAGCTCCGCCTTCACACGTCCCGGTAAATCAAAACACTCATCAACGGTTTTACCATAATCCTTGTTCCTCATGTCTGGTTCTGCAGAGCGGAGAWACTGTGTGTGCTACTGACAGCTAGCTCTGGGATGAACCAGAGCACTCGCACACACGCACACACACGCACGAACACACACACACAAACACACAAATTACCTCATTCAACCACTCCCCACATCACTGCAGAAGGGGACCGTGGGAAAATGAGTTCTACACCATAATAGTCTGTTAACATTATTATCATAGATCCATGTTACACCCATCCATGTTAAGATCAATAATAAGAAACATTCCTCCCTCTCCTCCAATACCCTATTGTACAGTAGCTAAGCTCCACCCCTCCCTCTCCTCCAATACCCTATTGTACAGTAGCTAAGCTCCACCCCTCCCCTATTGTACAGTAGCAGGCTCCACACCTCGTCCTTCCAATCTATTGTAGAGCTAAGCTACCTTCTCGTCCAATACCTATTGTAGTGCTAAAGCTCACCTGCCTTCTCAATACTATTGTAAGTGCTAGTCACTGCATGCTCTAATACCTAATTGTAAGTAGCCTTAGTCACCCTCCTGTTCATTTTGTGGTGCTAACTCACTTTTCTCTCAAACATATTGTAAGTGCTATCCCATCTCAACTATTGTAGTCGTACCCACCTATCTCTTATACTATTGAAGTAGCTGCTCCAACTCTTCTCAATACCATTGTACTAGTAGCGTGAATTTCTCCTAGATACCTACTTGTAGTAAGCTAAGCTCACCCTTCCGCTCTCCAATACCCTATTGTACTAGTAGCTAAGTCCACCTCCTTACTAACTCTGCTCCTCCCAATACCTATTGTACAGTTAGTAAGCTCCACCTCCGCTCTCAATACCCTATTGTACAGTAGCTAAGGTCCACCCTCCCTCTCCATCGCTATTGTACAGTAGCTAAGCTCCACCCTCGTCCTCCAATACCCTATTGTACAGTAGCTAGCATCCTCCTCCAATACCCTATTGTCAGTAGCTAAGTCCACCCTCTCTCCTCCAATCCCCTATTGACAGTAGTAAGTCCACCCTTCCCTCTCTCTCAATACCTATTGTACAGTAGCTAAGCTCCACTCCCTCTGTCAATCCCATTGTAAGTAGCTAAGCTCACCTCCTCTCCCCAATACCTATTGTACCAGTAGCAACCCTCACCTCCCTCCAATACTATTGACGTAGCTAAGCTACCTCTTACTCATTATATTGTACAGTAGATAAGTCTCCGCCTTCTACGCCTCATCATTGGATAAGTAGTAGCTGCATGTTCCATCTATTGTACGTAGTAGTCATGCCAGTCTCATCCTATTGTTACGTACTAATCCTTTGTCTCGTAACATGTACATGCCAGCCAGTACCTAACGTTTTCAGCAGGATGTTCAGACGACGGAACGGTGTGAACTTGGCGTTTGCACATAAAAAATATTTCTGACATTGTAGAAGTGTAAGGGAAGTCATATTGCTCCGGCGTTTCACTGTTTGACTGCTGCAGTTCGTGTGTAACCTGATTCAGTGGGAATAGCTCAATTTTGATGGCTTGCAGCTGGGAAGGTTTGCATTTTAGGATGAATGTTTTCCCCAACTGCAGGACAGTGGGCGTGGGGGGCGAGTTGTTGCTGATGTCAAGTTGTGAAATAGTGAAATGGGGGGTGGGTTTGGTAGGAAGGAGGCAGCTATGGTGAAAACTGATTTTATCGATGGCTTGAAATGACAGAGATACCGTGAAGAGATTGGCCAGTGTCGCATTTATCTTGGAGATCGAAACCATTAGACAGTTTGGGGGCTTGGT
>NW_019944907.1:41482-57847 GCF_002910315.2 Salvelinus sp. IW2-2015
CCGTCTCCAATACCCTATTGTCCAGTAGCTAAGCTCCACCCTCCCGCTCCTCCAATACCCCTATTGTCAAGTAGCTAAGTCCACCCCTCCGCTCTCCATACCCTATTGTACAGTAGCTTAGCTCCACCCCTCCCTTCCTCCGATACCTATTGTACAGATAGCTAAGCTCCACCCCCCGCTCCTCCAATACCCTATTGTACTAGTAGCTAAGACGTGTAGGACAGCGTGTTCCAGTTCCCGCTAATATACAGTAACATCGCACAGCCATTGGAGGAGTGGGACAACATTCCACAGGCCACAATCAACAGCCTGATCAACTCTATGTGAAGGAGACGTGTCAGGCTACATTAAGCAAATGGTGGACACCAGTTTTCTGACTGGTTTTCTGATCCATGCCCATACCTTTTTTGCAAGGTATCTGTGACCAACAGATGGATATCTGTATTCCCAGTCATGTGAAATCCATAGATTAGGGCCTATTGAATTTATTTTAATTGACAGATATCCTTACACTACATGAACTGTAARTCAGTAAAATCTTTGAAATTGTTGCATGTTGTGTTTATATTTTTGTTCAGTGTAGAAAGTTATATGTAACGTTTACCAGTAGGCTTGCACAACTGCCATGCTCTTTTCACCTGTCCCATGTTTTCAGATCAGATGAAGGAGAGGAGGAAAACACTATAGAGTTGAGATSAGTGAGATGTGATGAATTATGAAGAAACATCAGCACCAGCTGGTCCTCAGTGATTACGCAGCTTCTGCAATTCACCATCTGTCCAGCGGGGGCAGCAGAGGGCCCAGCCAGGAGTCTGATGGTGAGCATAGAGTAGAGGACTTCACGGATCTACCCCAACCCGATTACACAAGATCCGACCTGTAGTTAACCCTTGGATCAGATCCAACACAATGGTAACGGGCCTCGGATCTGTGTGAAAATATGTGAAATACTAGTATCRGAAATGACAGCCTATTTGAATGACTCAAATGTAAGAGTTGCACACATTTACATTGTATTCTCTTAAATGATTGTCAGGGGTCCCCTTTCATCAAATCAAATGTGCCAATATAATTTTGTGACAAAATGGCACATTCGCTTTATGAAAACCAGCCACTGCTCACTGCCCGTGATGCGCGGTGAAATAGGCTATAGGCCTACTTGTTGTGGGAGAGGAGGGAATGATAGCCTAGGCCAGGGGGTACTCAAGTACTATTTGAGGTCAGTTCTGTCTCAACGACAGGGTCAAATTGAACATTGTGCTGGTTTAAAGCCCATTTCCTGCAATTCTACGCATTCTTCCATGTCTTATGTGTGTTTACGTGATACCAGGGTTAGGGTTAGCCTAACCCTAACCCCCGGTCCGTATTGACCTGTTTTTGGTCCGGATCCGGTTCGTGGTCTGCCAGTTGAGTATGGGAGGCCTAGGCTGTATAATCTTAGCTGATGGTTATATTTTAGCAGAAGAAACTGAATGAAAGAGAGTACAGGGTGGAAAAACCAACAGGCAAATTGTCTGTATTAGCCTCATTTATGCACATTGTGGATACAGGGTGGAAAAACCAACAGGCAAATTGTCTGTATTAGCCTCACATTGTGGATACAGGGTGGAAAAGGTTGCCTATATTTTCATGAACTGAGCTATTTAATCGAATTGTTTTATTTATCCAATTTACTAGTTTATTAATGCTATTTAATTTATTTGTCAAGGATTGGCCTATTTAGTAGGCTATGTTGCTATTTTATTGGGTATTTTCTTTAGTTTGTTAACTAATGTTGAATAYCTCTAGTCATATTAACTTGTGTGATATTTGTCAGCATAAAGATGATTGACTCATTCCTGCTCTAGTTTTGTGGCTTCCGGTCAAAATAAATAAGTTATACTGTAGAGTTACCAACACATTCTTTCTGTTAGTCTTTAATAAATAGCCTAACATGTTTACCAATTTAAACTGCTAATGTTGTCTGTGTATGTAGACTGGTAGCCACAGACTTATCTTCAGAAAATATTGTAGCCTAATGTTGAAAGGCTGCCGATTGATTGATTGTGTAAGGCATGGATAGGTATAAGAAATATCAATATCTCTCTTAAATGATGATTTGACTTAGTTGGATTACACAGGCTGGTGTTATGGATGTGGGCTACAGCGTGTGTTGTGGGTACAGTAGGTGTTGACTGGTAGGTCCTCCCAGGTGTTTAAGACTGAGGCTCACGCTTGGTGTTAATGATGTGGAACAGCGTGTGTTTAGTGACTGTAGGCTAACAATACCAGCGTGTGTTATGATGGGAAAAGCCGTGGTGTTAACTGACTGTAGGCTACATACAGCTGTGGTGTTATGACTGTAGCTGCACAGTTGGTGTTAATGTGTAGGCTACAAGCATCGTGGTGTTATGATCTGTAGGCTCACTAATTCACAGCGCTGGTGTGGTTAATACTGTAGGGTCCCGCGGTGAAAGCAAGCCGTGGTGATGTATGATTGTAGCCTACGACAGCGGGGTGTTAATGATGTAGGGATCAAGCCGGGGTGGTTAATGATCGTAGGAAGCTGTGGTGTAATGCTGTAGGTACACCAGCCGTGGTGGTTGTGATGTAGGCTCCAAGCCGGGTGTTGATGACTGTAGGCCTACCAGCGTGGTGTGGAGACTGTAGCTACACAGGGGGGTGTAATGGACTGTAGGGCTACAAAGCGTGGTGTTTAATGACTGAGTGCCGTCCCAGCGGGGTGTGATAGATGTAGGCCTACAAGCCGTGTGTGGATGACTGTAGGCTCACGCGGAGGTTAATGATGTAGCGCTACACAGCTGGTGTGGATGACTGTAAGGCTACAGCCGGGGTGTTAATGACTGTAGGCCTCCACAGCCGTGGTGTTAATGACTGTAGGCCTCCACAGCCGTGGTGTTAATGACTGTAGGCCTCCACAGCCGGGGTGTTAATGACTGTAGGCCTACACAGCCGGGGTGTTAATGACTGTAGGCCTACACAGCCGTGGTGTGGATGACTTTTCTATCAAACCCGGATCCAAACTAATTTCAGGCTGTATAGGCTGAAGGATGTAAGCCTAAAGGATACATCTACATTATATGTAGAACAAACTATATTAGGCTATTATAATGAGTTAGACCTGAGTTATAGACATTGCCTACCAAAATATGTCTAACACACAGCACTCGCTGACTATTTAGCATCTTAAAATCACCAGATAAAAATCATCTAATCTCAAAGATGTGGTCAACAGAAACTAAATAAACAGATCCATGAAAACCTCCAAATATTCTCCATCCCATTACAGTGTTGTCATAGCAACAATACTAACCTACACCTACATATTACCATTTTTGGAAATCACACCGGAATGCAGATGGGGGACTCCATCCTTCCCTAGTCTACTCAGATTTGATTTTGAATTTAGCCTAAATCAATGGATAGCAAACCAGTTAAAAAGCCTATTGTAAGGTTGCTCAGTAAAATAATAGACATACAGAATATTAGGTTACAGAGAAAAGTGAACTATTCGCTGCTCTCAATCCGGCACGTGATGATCGTCACATAAAAAATCCTCCTACTCAAATATTMGGTCAACAGAAATAAGGAAGYCATATTTGAAAACCTCATAATGTTCTAACTATAGGGACAAGGTTATGAAAATACTAAGTTGTAGACCACAAATACATTATTTTAGATACAACTGAAAATGCACTTTGAAGTTCACTGACAGGCGAGTAAAACACAATGTGCTGGCTTGCACGGCAATAAAGCTGCATTCATTATCTATTGGATCCATTCGGGTCGGATACAGACCCGACCCAATTTTGGATCTGATTCTCTTTCAACTCTGACAAGTTTTGGGTTGGATCTTGTCCACCTCGGATCCGAATCGGATATTGATCAAAATAAAAAGAACTGGACCCTGTCGGGGTCGTGTAGAAATTTCAAGGGCAGCGCCATTGAGTGCTTCTACCATCTGAATGTAGTCAACTGGGTGGGACTTCCAGCTTCTTTGGCTGATCCCTCCTGTTGACCCTGTTGGAGTKATGTCCAACCCGGCCATCAGGAGGGATCAGACAATTGTGACTACTTCAAAATGGAGATTGCCTCACTGGCACTACCCATGCTGTCACAGACGCTACAATGGCACAGATACAAAGATGAGTCCTCTATATGTCTCTATAGATGGGAGACAAGTTCAGGACATGTTGTAGTGGGATGTCCTGTTTTTACTGTGTGTGTGTGTGTGGCGTCTGTACTTGGCTGAATGGCCAGAGAGCATACCCTGCATGTCTGTACTTGGCTGAATGGCCAGAGAGCATACCCTGCATGTCTGTACTTGGCTTGCAATGGCCAGAGGCATACCCTGCATGCCTTTACTTGGCTGAATGGCCAGAGAGCATACCCTGCATGTCTGTACTTGGCTGAATGGCCAGAGAGCATACCCTGCATGTCTGTACTTGGCTGAATGGCCAGAGAGCATACCCTGCATGTCTGTACTTGGCTGAATGGCACAGAGAGCATACCTGCATGCTGTACTTGGCTGAATGGCCGAGAGCATACCCTGCATGTCTGTACTTGGCTGAATGGCCAGAGAGCATACCCTGCATGTCTGTACTTGGCTGAATGGCCAGAGAGCTACCCTGCATGTCTGTACTTGGCTGAATGGCCAGAGAGCATACCCTGCATGTCTGTACTTGGCTGAATGGCAGAGAGCATACCTGCATGTCTGTACTTGGCTGAATGGCCAGAGAGCTACCTGCATAGTCTGTACTTGGCTGAATGGCAGAGAGCATCCAGCATGTCTGTACTGCTGAATGGCCAGAGACATACCCTGCATGTCTGTACTTGGCTGAATGGCAGAGAGCATACCCTGCATGTCTGTACTTGGCTGAATGGCCAGAGAGCATACCTGCATGCTGTACTTGGCTGAATGGCCAGAGAGCATACCCTGCATGTCTGTACTTGGCTGAATGGCCAGAGAGCATACCCTGCATGCTGTTACTTGCTGAATGGCCAGAGAGCATACCCTGCATGTCTGTACTTGCTGAATGCCAGAGAGCATACCTGCATGTGTACTTGGCTGAAATGGCCAGAGAGCATACCCTGCATGCTGTTACTTGGTGAATGGCCAGAGAGCATACCCTGCATGTCTGTACTTGGCTGAATGGCCAGAGAGCATACCTGCATGTCTGTACTTGCTGAATGGCCAGAGAGCATACCCTGCATTCTGTACTTGCTGAATGGCCAGAGAGCATACCTGCATGCCTGTACTTGGCTGGAATGGCCAGAGAGCATACCCTGCATGCCTGTACTTGGCTGAATGCCAGAGAGCATACCCTGCAGTCTGTACTTGGCTGGAATTGGCCAGAGACATCCCTGCATATCTTTACTTGGCTGAATGGCCAGAGAGCATACCCTGCATGCCAGGAGGAGTGTCAGAGTGTGTCGAAGCAAGACTGACAGACATGTTCCTCTCTCTGATTAGTGATTGATTGATTAATTGGCCAAATTATTGATCAATTGATCAATGAACAGTCTTGTACACAGGGCCGGACAGGGACAGGACCTATTATACACACACACACGGTTGGTCAGTAAACAACTGAAGTTAAGCCTATACTTCCTGTTGTCAGACTGATGAGTTGTGCATGTTTGGACAAACCCAGAAAGACACTTCTGTTTTTTTGTAACAGGACACCCCAGACACTCCAGTCTGTTTAGAAAAGATGGAAATTACAAATATCCCTGTTATGTTTGATGTGTTATTATTGGACTGAATAATACCAGAAGTCTGTGCCCTGTGGAAAGTACTGAAACTGTACTATAGTAGCGGAATTTAGAGTTATGGAAAACGACCGTGCCATTTACAGGATAACTTATGACATCACTCAGCTTGACTAGCAGCTGGGATGTCAAACCTCTGGCCCAACCTCAACCCAATGTCTGGCCAGCCACCAAACAGCCAACACACCCTGCCCAGAGAGGAAGAGGCAAAGCGAGAGGTTTCACTCTGGCCAAAATCTGTCTAAAATAAGTCCAAGGCTTTTCTATGGGCTTATTTTGGACCTAAYCTTGTCACATTGCCTTCCCGCCATTGGACAACAACTTCCATTGTTAGGATTGAGACATTGGTATCTCGTCATTACATACAGATATCTGARATCGCCAGCCAAGACGAAAATCGGCGGCCATTTTGGATCAAACAGTTACGTTCCACCAGTCAAATGAACTGAGAGTCTGAGCCTGGAAAGGTCCGGAATGGCCATGCYAAAACATTTGCCGTCCCTACACGTCAACCACCCCTTGACAATTGACAATCTGACCAATCGGGTTCAGCTGTATATTTGACAAACAGTTCCCAGASCCAATCGCCGAGCGAAATTTTGACAATAGTGGCAGGGAGTAGGCGTGTATGTAAACTAGGGTGTCGCCGAGGTGGCTGTATTCGAAGGCGACAGTCTGTTCCGCTAATCATTGACAAAGCAAATAATGTGATAACATCGGCAATTTGACCTCCAAAATTTATAATTCTTCTTGATCGAGAGTCCCAAAATGTTTGGAATGACGGGGTATGCCGATCATTTAATGAGCTCGGTGGTAGTTTGAAGAAAGAGTAAGTCGGGGAGCCATTTTGTCTCGGCAGGGTGAGAGAAAGAAAGTGGAAAAAGGGAATCACACGGGAGAATATATTTTTGTTGGTTTTTATTCACATGCTGTAAGAGAAACGGTTCTGTTTTGGAAATAACATTAGCTACTCGTCGGATACTGTTGCGACACTCTACCCCCTGCGGTATTTAGTTAACTATCAAACTAACTTGGACATCAACATATCAAAATTACAAGCAGATATTATACAGCGTTCCTCTGCTTGGAACGCGGGCTGGCTCTAGACCTGCGGTAGATAGTTTATCGTCTGTCTGGCGAACACATCTGGTTTCTCAATGGCGAAGAAGACCTACGACCTGCTTTTCAAACTCCTACTGATCGGGGACTCGGGCGTGGGGAAGACCTGCGTGCTGTTCAGATTCTCAGACGACGCCTTCAATACCACCTTCATCTCCACCATAGGTGAGTTGCCGGGACAGGGGTGTCAACACTCCTGGGGCACAGCTGTTTTGAACCACCAGTAGRTAGCTAGGTAAGTTAGCTAACTTTAGCCATGTAAAGTGTGAAGATGCTAGCTAGCTAACGTTACATAGCTTGTTAGCTACCTAGCTGCTAGCTGATAACAAAAAGGCACAGGCAAGTTTGCTAAACTCAAGTGATTGCCACCAATAACTACCTAGCTAACTTGAGTGTACTAAATGGTTAGTTAAACGTTATAATTACACAATGCCAGTCAAGCTAGCCCGTTTGTTCGGGTGCATTATCCCTGAAGTAGTTATTGCTAAAGTTTCACTTACGCCATTTGTTTGTCTACAGACTTGGAATAGCCATGCTAACGTTAGCTAACGACTTACAACTAACTAGTCTAGTTTTAAAGAAATTAGCTGCCTTTGACTATTGTAAACCTTGTTTTTCATACCATTTAGCCGAGGGGTTTAGCCGAGGGGATTCGATCAATCTGGCCTGTGCGCCCGGGTAGACGTGTTTTGCAGCGGGTGAACGTTTTGGCACCGGGTTGCCAACCGGACAGTGAGCCAGGTGCCCTTTAGAAGCCCACACCAATGTCAACTCAAAACAAAAGTGATGTAATTAAGCACGTGGAGTAATGAGTAGGATTCTGTGTTTTCACATGCAAAAGTGACTGCCTTCCCAATGAAAACTAGTTTGAKATTTCAAACATATACACTACATGGCTCACTGTCCAAAAGTATGTGGACACCGCTGTTGCTGATGGGTGTATAAAATTGAGCACGCAGGCATGCATCTCCATAGAAAACGGCAGTAMAATGGCCCGTACTGAAGAGCTCAGTGACTTTCAACGTGGCAAATAGGATGCCACCTTCCCAACAAGTCAGTTTGTAAAATTTCTGCCCTGCTTTAGCTGCCCCGGTCAACTGTAAGTGCTGTTAAGTGGAAACGTCTAGGAGCAACAACAGCGGCTCAGCCGTGAAGTTGTAGGCTACACAAGCGCACAGAACGGGACCGCCGAGTGCTGAAGCATGTAGTGAGTAAAAATCGTCTGTCCTCGGTTGCAACACTCACTACCGACTTCCAAATTGCCTCTGGAAGAAACGTCAGCACAAGAACTGTTCGTCGGGAGCTTAATTAAATGGGTTTCCATGGCCGAGCAGCCGCACACAAGCCTAAGATCACCATGCATCGGCTGGATTGGTGTAAAGCTCAAGTGGACGTGATGATTCACGCTTCACCATCTAGCAGTCCGACGGACGAATCTGGGTTTGGTGGTGCCAGGAGAACTCTGCCTGCCCYACTGCATAGTGCCAACAGAGTATATGCAAATTGCCATCATACAAACTGAMGCAGCAGACTTTGTGAAAATTAATATTTTAGTCATTCTCAAAACTTTTGGCCACGACTGTAGAATTATAGTGAAGACATCAACTATGAAATAATACATGGAATCATGTAGTAACCAAGAAGGTGTTAAACAAATCAATATATATATATATAAGGTTGTACATTTTGGGGAATATTAAGAGGTGGAAAATTTCCGTGGAAATATTTGGGAATTAACGGAGAAACTCAGCATAAAAAGAAACGTCGCTTTTTCAGGACTCTGTCTTTCAAAGATAATTTGTAAAAATCCAAATAACTTCACAAATCTTCATTTTAAACACTTTCCCATGCTTGTTCAATGAACCATAAACAATTAATGAACATGCACCTGTGGAACGGTCGTTAAGACACTAACAGCTTACAGACYGTAGGCAATTAAGGTCACAGTTACGAAAACGTAGGACACTAAKGAGGCTTTTCTACTGACTCTGAAAAACACCAAAAGAAAGATGCCCAGGGTCCCTGCTCATCTGCGTGAACGTGCCTTAGGCATGCTGCAAGGAGGCATGAGGACTGCAGATGTGGCCAGGGCAATAAATTGCGATGTCCGTACTGTGAGACGCCTAAGACAGCGATACAGGGAGACAGGACAGACAGCTGATCGTCGGTACATCTGAACATCACTCCTGCGGGACAGGTACAGGATGGCAACAACAACTGCCAGAGTTTCACCAGAAACGCACAATCCCTCCATCCGTGCTCAAACTGTCCGCAATAGGCTGAGAGAGGATGGACTGAGGGCTTGTAGGCCTGTTGTAAGGCAGGTCCTCACCAGACATCACTGGCAACAACGTCGCCTATGGGCACAAACCCAATGTCGCTGGACCAGACAGGACTGGCAAAAAGTGCTCTTCACTGACGAGTCGTGGTTTTGTTTCACTAGGGGTGATGGTCGGAATCAAATCAAATTTTATTGGTCACATACACATGGTTAGCAGATGTTAATGCGAGTGTAGCGAAATGCTTGTGCTTCTAGTTCCGACCCTGTAGTAATATCTAACAATTTCACAACAACTACCTTATACACACAAGTGTAAAGGAATGAATAAGAATATGTTCATATAAATATATGGATGAGCGATGGCCGAACGGCATAGCCAAGATGCAGTAGATGGTATAGAGTACACTATATACATATGAGATGAGTAATGTAAGGTATGTAAACATGATATAAAGTGGCATTGTTTAAAGTGACTAGTGATACATTTATTACATCCAATTTTTAATTGTATGTTGGCAGCAGCCACTCAATGTTAGTGGTGGCTGTTTAACAGTCTGATGGCCTTGAGATAGAAGCTGTTTTTCAGTCTCTCGGTCCCTGCTTTGATGCACCTGTACTGATCTCGCCTTCTGGATGATAGCGGGTTAAACAGCCAGTGGCTCGGGTGGTTGTTGTCTGTTATGATCTTTTTGGCCTTCCTGTGYCATTGGGTGGTGTAGGTGTCCTGGAGGGCAGGTAGTTTGCCCCCTGTGATGCGTTGTGCAGACCTCACTACCCTCTGGAGAGCCTTGCAGTTGTGGGCGGAGCAGTTGCCGTACCAGGCGGTTATACAGCCCGACAGGATGCTCTCGATTYTGCATCTGTAGAAGTTTGAGTGTTTTCGGTGACGAGACAAATTTCTTCAGCCTCCTGAGGTTGAAGAGGCGCTGTTGCGTCTTCTTCACCACGCTGTCTGTGTGGGTGGACCATTTCACTTTGTCCGTGATGTGTATGCAGAGGAACTTAACTTTCCACCTTCTCCACTACTGTCTCATCGATGTGAATAGGGGGGTGCTCCCTCTGCTGTTTCCTGAAGTCCACGATCATCTCCTTTATTTTGTTAACGTTGAGTGTGAGGTTATTTCCCTGACACCACACTCCGAGGGCCCTCACCTCCTCCCTGTAGGCCGCCTCGTCGGTGTTGGTAATCAAGCCTACCACTGTAGTGTCATCTGCAAACTTGATGATTGAGTCAGGCGTGCATGGCCACAAAGTCATGGGTGAACAGTGAGTACAGGAGAGGGCTGAGATCCACACTGTTATTGGGCCCCAGTGTTGAGGATCAGCGGGGTGGAGATGTTGTTACCTACCCTCACCACCTGGGGGTGTCCCGTCAAAGTCCAGGACCCAGTTGCACAGGGCGGGGTCGAGACCCAGGGTCTTGAGCTTGATGACGAGTTTGGAGGGTACTATGGTGTTAAATGCTGAGCTGTAGTCTATGAACAGCGTTCTTACATAGGTATTCCTCTTGTCCAGATGAATTAGGGCAGTGTGCAGTGTGGTTGCGATTGCGTCGTCTGTGGACCTATTGGGGCGGTATGCAAATTGGAGTGGGTCTAGGGTGTCAGGTAGGGTGGAGGTGATAGTCTCTCAAAGCACTTCATGATGACAGAAGTGAGTGCTACGTAAACACACCAGCCAGCTGGTCTGCGCATGCTCTGAGGACGCGGCTAGGGATGTCGTCTGGGACGGCAGCCTTGCGAGGGTTAACACGTTTAAATGTTTTACTCACGTTGGCTGCGGTGAAGGAGACTCCGCAGGTTTTGGTAGCGTGCCGTGTCAGCGGCACTGTATTGTCCTCAAAGCGAGCAAAAAAAGTTGTTTAGTCTGTCTGGGAGCAAGACATCTTGGTACGCGACAGGGCTGGTTTTCTTTTTGTAGTCCGTGATTGACTATAGACCCTGCCACATACCTCTCGTGTCTGAGCTGTTGAATTGCGACTCTACTTTGTCTCTATACTGAAGCTTAGCTTGTTTGCCTTGCGTAGGGAATAGCTACACTTTTTCTTTTATTCGGTCATGTTTCCGGTCGCCTTGCCTTGCTTAAAAGCAGTGGTTTGCGCTTTCAATTTTGCGCGAATGCTGCCGTCAATCCATGGTTTCTGGTTGGGGAAAGTTTTAATTGTCTCCATGGGTACAACATCACTTGCTGCACTTGCTAATAAACTCGCTTACCGAATCAGCGTATTCATCAATGTTGTTGTCCGATGCTATCCGGAACATATCTCAGTCCACATGATCAAAGCAATCTGGAAGCGTGGAATCAGATTGGTCGGTCCAGCGTTGAACAGACCTGAGCGCGGGAGTTTCCTGTTTTAGTTTCTGTCTATGGGCTGGGAGCAACAAAATGGGGTCGGGGTCAGATTTGCCAAAAGGAGGGCTTTGTATGCGTTGCGGAAGTTAAAGTAACAATGATCCAGAATTRTTCGAGCCCGGGTCGCGTAATCGATATGCTGATAAAGTTTAGGGAGCCTTGTTTTCAGATTAGCCTTGTTAAAATTCCCAGCTTCAATAAATGCAGCCTCAGGATATGTGGTTTCCAGTTTACATAGAATCCAATGAAGTTCTTTCAGGGCCGTCGAGGTGTCTGCTTGGGGGGGAATATACACGGCTGTGATTATTATCYAAGAGAAATCTCTTGGTAGWTAATGCAGTCGGCATTTGATTGTAAGGATTTCTAAGTCAGGTGAACAAAAGGACTTGAGTTCCTGTATGTTATGATCACACCACGACTCGTTAATCATAAGGCATACACCCCCGCCCTTCTTACCAGAGAGATGCTTGTTTCTGTCGGCGCGATGTGTGAAGAAACCAGGTGGCTGTACCGACTCTGATAACGTATCCCGAGTGAGAATGTTACAATCTCTGGATGTCTCTCTGGAAGGCAACCCTTGCTTGGATTTTGTCTACATTGGCTAGTAGTCTACTTGGGAGCGGTAAGTGATGTGCCCGTCTACGGAGCCTGAACAGAAGACCGCTCCGTCTGCCTCTTCTGCGGCGCCGTTGTTTTGTTCGCCTGCTGGGATCCTATTCATTGTCCTGGGTGGTGGTCTAAACAGAGGATCCACTTTGGGAAGTCGTATTCCTGGTCGTAATGTTGGTAAGTTGACGTTGCTCTTATATCCAATAGTTCTTCCGGCTGTATGTAATAAGACTTAAGATTTCCTGGGGTAAACAGTGTAATACATAAAAAAAAACAAATACTGCTAGTTTCCTAAGAACGCGAAGCGAGGCGGCCATCTCTGTGGCGCGGATGTATTCACTTTTATCATCGAAGGAATGAGCGTTACACCGAGGCCTGTACTCTGGAGTGGGATCGATTTTGGAGTGGAGGGTCCGTCATGGACTGGGGCTTGTGTGTCACAGCATCATCGGACTGAGCTTGTTGTCATTGCAGGCAATTTCAACGCTGTGCGTTACAGGGAAGACATCCTCCTCCCTCATGTGGTACCCTTCCTGCAGGCTCATCCTGACATGACCCTCCAGCATGACAATGCCACCACGCACAGAACGAGCAGTATGGCTGATTTCCTGCAAGACAGGAATGTCAGTGTTCTGCCATTGCCAGCGAGGAGCCCGGATTTAAGAGCAGTTGGAGGCCACGGAAGGAGTGTTTGTATGGCATTGAAGCTCGTCTGGAGGTTTGTTAACACAGTGTCCAAAGAAGGGCCAGATGTATACAGAATGGTGTCGCTGCGTAGAGGTGGATCTGAGAATCACCAGCAGCAAGAGGGACATCATTGATGTTTACAGAGAAGAGTCGGCCTGAGAATTGAACCCTGTGGCACCCCCATAGAGACCGCCAGAGGTCCGGACAACAGGCCCTCCGATTTGACACACTGAACTCTATCTGAGAAGTAGTTTGTGAACCACGTGAGGCAGTCACTCGAGAAACCAAGGCTGTTGAGTCTGCCAATAAGAATGRGGTGATTGGCAGAGTCGAAAGCCTTGGCCAGGTCAATGAAGACTGAACAAATTCTTATTTACAATGACGGCCTACTCCAGCCAAACCCGGACGACACTGGGCCGATTGTGCACCGCCCTATGGGCTGGCCGGATGTCATACAGGCTGGATTCGAACCAGGGACTGTTGCACTGGGATGCAGTGCCTTAGACCGCTGCGCCACTCGGGAGCATGAAAGGCTAAATGATTTTCATGCTCGCTTCGAGGCAAGCAACACTTAACCATGCATGAGAGCACCAGCGGTTCCGGATGACTGTGTGATCACGCTCTCTGTAGCCGATGTGAGCGAAACCTATTTAAACGGGTCATTCACAAGGCCGAGGGACCAGACGGATTACTAGGGCATGTACTCAGAGCATGTGTTGACCAACTGTCAAGTGTCTACACTGATATTTTCAACCTCTCCCTGACCCAGTCTGTAATGCCCACATGTTTCAAGCAGACCACCATAGTCCCTGTGCCCAAGAATGTGAAGGTAACCTGCCTAAATGACTACTGCCCTGTAGCTCTCAGGTTGATAGCCATAAAGTGCTTTGAAAGGCTGGCAATGACTCACATAAACACCATCATCCCGGAAACCTTTATACCCACTCCAATTCGCATACCGCCCCAACAGATCCAAATGTGATTTATAGCATATTTATTTTCATCAGGATATTTTCTACTTGCAGGCTGCAATGTTTTTATTTGTTTGTTTTATGTAGGCTGTTTTTACAGAGTTGGCAATAGAAGTTTGTTTATCATTTAGAATATTAACCACATAACAATGGTTTTGAGATTCAAAGACATTATTATAAATGAAATGAAACTGTTCTACGAAAACATGCATATGAAAACCCTAACTGGCATGCAGATCAGTGAAAATGGCAAATTGGCACTCGACTGAAACAGTTTGCTGACCCCTGGTTGTAGCTAATTACTGGCACCTTCAGGAGTGGTAGGAGGATGGTTGGGTTGGTAGCAGGTCTCTGGCTCCAGGTGGGAGGATGGTCGGGTCGGTAGCAGGTCTCTGGCTCCAGGTAGGAGGATGGTTGGGTCGGTAGCAGGTCTCTGGCTCCTTCAGGTAGGAGGATGGTCGGGTCGGTAGCAGGTCTCTGGCTCCTTCAGGTAGGAGGATGGTTGGGTCGGTAGCAGGTCTCTGGCTCGTCCCTGTTACACACACACCTCCTCCACTCCCCATATCTGTAGTTTGATCTTCTTTCCTTGGAGTTCAACATTTTTGATCTGAAGTCTATTCCTGGAAAACACACAGAAACAAATAAGCGCACATAATATAGAGCAGAGCCCATTAAAAAGCGTCTGTTATAGACCCAAACCATTTCAGAAAGAAATTGTAAATAATAGATCTGTTCACCACCGCAAACAAGTCTGATAAGCATTATCCCATTCCTATGTGCAATTTTTCTATGCTTCAGAAGTTGTTGATTTTGGTTTCTTTTTACTTTCAGTTTTGTACATCATGTGAAAAAAAATTAATACCATTTTAGAAAACAGGAAATTAGTATTTATATAGGCATCTTTAAAGCAGAATTTCAACAGAGGGCTGTCCAACTCAAAATAATATATTGGCTAGAATGAAAAGCCAGTGCTTCTGTTGAGCCAAGTTGCAAAAAATGGTTAAGTGTTTATTTTCATATATAGACCTATGTGTTTTAATTAAAATAATTACCGCCACGAGATTGCTCGGATGCTTTAACACCCCACTGAACAAAAATTAATTCAGACACAAATGACACCAAAGAGGAGAGAGACTCACCGACCGCCCATCCCCCACTGAGCCAGATCCTGCCACCGACCCACCATCCTCGCCAACCTGAGCCAGCAGACCTGCTACCGACCCGACCCATCCTCACAACTGGAGCAAGACCTGCTACCACGATTCTCCACCTGAAACAGAGACCTGCTACCGACCCGACCATCCTCCAACTGGAGCCAGAGACTGCACCAACGCGACCCATCCCCTCCACCTGGAGCAGAGACCTGCTACCGAACCGACCATCCTCCCACTGGAGCAGAGACCTGCTACCGACCGACCATCCTCCACTGGAGACCAGAGACCTCTACCGACCCGACATCTCCCCACCAGAGCCAGAGACCTGCTACCACGCCGACCATGCCTCCCACTGAGACCAGAGACTGCTAACCGACCCGACCATTCCCCCACCTAGAGCCAGAGACCTGCTACCGACCCGACCATCCTCCACCTGGACCAGAGACCTGCTACCGACGCCAGACCATTCCTCCCACATGGAGCCAGAGACCTGCTACCGACCGACCATCCCTAACCTGGAGCAGAGACCCTGCTAACCGACCCGACCATCCTCGCCACCTGGAGCCAGAGACCTGCTACCGACACCATCCTCCACCTGAAGGAGCCAGAGACCTGCTACCGACCCGACCATCCTCCTGACCGAGCCAGAAGACCTTGCACCGACCCGACCATCCTCCCACCTGGGAGCCAGAGACCTGCTACCCGCCACCATCCTCCACCTGGAGCCAGAGACCTGCTCGACCGACCCGACCATCCTCCCACCTGGAGCCAGAGACCTGCTACCGACCCGACCATCCTCCCACCTGGGAGCCAGAGGACCTGCTACCGACCCGACCATCCTCCCACCTGGAGCCAGAAACCTGCTACCGACCCGACATCCTCCCACCTGGAGCCAGAGACCTGCTACCGACCCGACCATCCTCCCCACCTGGAGCCAGAGACCGCTCTACCGACCCGGACCATCCTCCACCTGAAGGAGCCAGAGACCTGCTACCGACCCGACCATTCCTCCCACCTAGGAGCCAGAGACCTGCTACCGACCCGACCATCCTCCCACCTGAAGGAGCCAGAGACCTGCTACCGGACGCCGACCATCCTCCCACCTGAAGGGAGCCAGAGACCTGCTACCGACCCGACCATCCTCCTACCTGAAGGAGCCAGAGACCTGCTACCGACCCGACCATCCTCCCACCTTGGAGCCCAGAGACCTGCTACCAACCCGACCATCCCTCCCACCTGAAGGAGCCAGAGACCTGCTACCGACCCGACCATCCTCCTACCTGAGAGCCAGAGACCTGCTACCGACCCGACCATCCTCCTACCTGAAGGAGCCAGAGACCTGCTACCGACCGAAGGACCATCCTCACCACCTGGAGCAGAGACCTGCTCACGACCCGATCATCCTCCACCACCGCTGAAG
>NW_019944908.1:0-3412 GCF_002910315.2 Salvelinus sp. IW2-2015
ATGCATTACTCATCTCATATGTATATGCTGTATTCTATACTATTCTACTGTATTTTAGTCTATGCATTACTCATCTCATATGTATATACTGTATTCTATACTATTCTACTGTATCTTAGTCTATGTATTACTCATCTCATATGTATATACTGTATTCTATACTATTCTACTGTATCTCAGTCTATGCCGCTCAGACATTGTGACCAATAACATTTGATTTGATTTTGATTAGGCTATATACACTACATGACCAAAAGAAAGTGAACACCTGCTAGTCGAACATCTCATTCCAAAATCATAGGCATTCATATGGAGTTGGTCCCCCCCTTTGCTGCTATAACAGCCTGCACTCTTCTGGGAAGGCTTTCCACTAGAAGTTGGAACATTGCTGCGTGGACTTGCTTCCATTCAGCCACAAGAGTATTAGGGAGGTCGGGCACTGATGTTGGGTGATTAGGTCTGGCTCGCAGTCGGCGTTTCAATTGATCCCAAAGGTGTTCGATGTCGTTGAGGTCAGGGCTCTGTGCAGGCCAGTCAAGTTCTTCCACACCGATCTCGACAAGCCATTTCTGTATGGACCTCTCTTTGTGCATGGAGACATTGTCATGTTAAAACAGGAAAGGGCCTTCCCCAAACTGTTGCCACAAAGTTGGACGCACAGAATTGTCTATAATGTCATTATATGCTGTAGKGTTAATATTTCTCTTCAGTAGAACTAGGGGGCCTAGCCCGAACCATGAAAAACAGCCCCAGACCATTATTCCTCCTCCACCAAACTTTAAAGTTGGCACTATGCATTCGGGCAGGTAACGTTTTCCTGGCATCCGTCAAACCCAGATTCATCCATCGGACTGCCAGATGGTGAAGCGTGATTCATAACTCCAAAGAACACGTTTTCACTTCTCCAGAGTCCAATGGCGGCGAGCTTMACACCACTCATGCCGATGCTTGACATTGCACATGGTGATCTTGTGTGCGGCTGCTCTGTCATGGAAACTAATTTCATGAAGCTCCCGACTAACAGATATTTTGCTGACGTTGCAGTTTGGAACTTGGTAGTGAGTGTTGCAACCGAGGACAGACCATTTTTATGTTCTTCCGCACTCGGCATGCCCATTCTGTGAGCTTGTGTGGCCTACAACGTCACGGTTGAACCGTTGTAGCTCCTAGACGTTTCCACTTCACAATAACAGCACTTACAGTTGACCGGGGAAGCTCTAGCAGGGCAAGAATTTAACAAACTAACTTGTTGGAAAGGTGGCAACCTATGATGGTGCCACGTTGAAAGTCACTGAGCTCTTCAGTACAGGTCATTCTACTGCCAATGTTTGGCTATGGAGATTGCATGGCTGTCTGCTCGATTTCATACACCTGTCAGCAACGAGTGTGGCTGAAACAGCCAAATCCACTAATTTGAAGGGGTGTCCACATACTTTTGTAAAATTTAGTGTACATGCTCTGTCCTGCTACTGGTAGGCCTATAACATTATGTGAACTGACCTGAACAGGTTTAGACTGGTCATCTATGATATGTAGGCTATATACAGTACATTCTCTGTCCTGCTATTGGTAGGCCTATAACGTTATGTGAACTGATCTGAACAGGTTTAGGCTGGTCATCTATGATATGTAGGCTATATACAGTACATTCTCTGTCCTGCTACTGGTAGGCCTATAACATTATGTGAACTGANCTATAACATTATGTGAACTGACCTGAACAGGTTTAGACTGGTCATCTATGATATGTAGGCTATATACAGTACATTCTCTGTCCTGCTATTGGTAGGCCTATAACGTTATGTGAACTGATCTGAACAGGTTTAGGCTGGTCATCTATGATATGTAGGCTATATACAGTACATTCTCTGTCCTGCTACTGGTAGGCCTATAACATTATGTGAACTGATCTGAACAGGTTTAGGCTGGTCATCTATGATATGTAGGCTATAGCCGAGGTATAGACCTCGATCTGCAAATCACTAACAAACTGCTATTATACATTATAACCTAGCCTACTTTACATAATATAACATCTCTTACTTGTTGCAAAAAACCTTTCTGAATGGATCAATGATTTCCCCCTCAGATCAATCATGCCCGTTTTAGACCTTCTGGCTACATTCTCAGATACCTTAAGAAAACAACAGATTGAAAGACAATAAATAGCCTACTGTTAGTGAATACAAATAAGTGTGAGACATGGCCTTGTGTTGCTGCACTGTCTAGAAATACCTTATCAAACAGTGACTTATTATTATTATTATTATTGTTGCTGTACTGTCTATAACTACCTTAACAAACAGTGACGTATTATCATTATTGACAGTTACCATGGAGATGAAATGTCACAACTACATATTCATGTGATTGCATGAAATCACCTGACTGTTTCGATATGTCTGTTAGTAAATGTTTTATTTCTCAAAGATAAATGAGAACAATTGACATTCAAGAATGACTTGTCACTGTGTTAACCACAACCAACATGCTGGATTTCTGTTTAGGGGCCAATGCTCTAAAATGAGTCTCTCTGGGGAGAGAGAGGAGGGGGGCCCTGCCTCTAAAATGAGTCTCTCTGTAGAGAGAGAGGAGGGGGGCCCTGCCTCTAAAATGCATCTCTCTGGGGGACATGACACCAAAGCTAAGAGGTAAGATGACACTTTTATGAAGAATTTATTAAGTTAATTTCCAAAATAAATYGCTATCTTTAAGATGAACGCACTTACTGTAAATCACTCTGGATAAGAGCATCTACTAAATCAGGAGTTCTCAATCCGGGGTCTGTGGAGGTACTGCAGGGGTTCCGCGGCACCCTGACTGTACTCGATGCAATGTTAGACATTTGATAGAATTTTCACATGACACGACCACTTTGCCTAGTCTTAATTATTGACTAATATAATGGAATGCATATTGTTTTAACCAATTCTGATCGTTGTTACAATAAGAATTTTGACAATATTACCATTCTATCAACACACTCTTCACACCCTTTTAACAACTCTAAATTGCTTTGGCATAGTAGGCATCAAGTCCCTTGCCAATAATGTTGCCTACAACGTTGCATACAATGTTCATTTTCATCCAACACATATTACGGCCTAGATGATTTCAATTGCCCAATTTATAGCCATGCCTAATTTAGGATAATTTTTTAACAATGTAATGTTGCCCTCCAAAGGGAAAACTTGAAATAACATGATGCAGATAATTAAATAATCAAAAGAAAAACGTGTTTATTTTACACTCTTAGAAAAGAAGGTTCCTTATTGAACCAAAAAGGCTTCTATCACTTCCTTAATATATGGAACCATACAATTTCGGAGAAAAATAACACGCACGTAAATACAAAAAAACGTTTTAGTGCTTTTCCAGAACTGGATTTGACAAACAACATTATTTGGGTTCA